>NC_137821.1:27509379-27566879 GCF_963921795.1 Nannobrachium achirus
TTTTTCAATGCATGGCTGCTGTTGCGTAATGAATCAGTGCAAGCTACACCTACTAATGGGCTAAAGAAATATGCTTTTTTCACGCTTTTCATATACACTGGAGGTTATATGTGTTTTGTAGCCAAAGGCGCTTCACAACCCTGACATGTATTAGCCAAGAGGCAAATGCAACATGTCTGACAATTACCCCAGGAAACAAGGTTATCCACTATGGTCACCTATATTGTGTAGGAAGTTACCTGAGGCAGTGGGATCATCCTGATTAACATAGTGTATATATGGTTGTTTTGGCATATTGGCAGCAGACATTGGCATGCTGTAGATAGCTGCCTCAACTGCTTCCAAAAAGCCACTTAAGTTACACTGACAGTGAATAATGGGAAAAAAAGAGGTGCACTGAGAACCGTTGGAGGTGTGTAATATTTAAAAACGAGCACACGCTCGTGCAACCCACTGCGATTTCGTCACTGTCGGGCAGAAACCTTGTATCTCCAAGTTTCAAATTTGTACATTTTTTCACAAAGCAAAGCCCTGCTTCATCATACAAGGCCATCGCACAAAAGTAGTGAAAACAGCAGATCTACAACGCCGTTGTGTGCTTGTAGATCGGCTGTTTTCACTAGTTTAGTTCATTTTTTAAATGATAAATACAAAACGAACGCTTTTGGACATACAAGGTTTCCACCCGACAACGACGATTTACTAGACAGACTCTCTGCTCTTGCACCGAAAGTCCATCTTCCACTTCTTTGTGCTGTGCTCTTCTCGCCTAGTGTGTCGTACCACCGTTAATGCACTAGAGTATTCTCCATCCACTCCCCGGTGATGCAGCACTTCCCAACCTCTCCCCTCTTAATCTCCACTTTCTCTCCTTTAATTTCCATCTCGCCATCCTCTCTTCTCTTCTTTGTTCTCCCACTCCACTCCTATCCTCTCCTCTTCCCTTCTCCTCAGCTCTAATTCCTATGCCATTTTGCAAGCAGCACCCTCCTCTTTTACCCATCTATCCTTTTTCATGTGAACACCCCCGCACCCCCGCGCGTACACACACACACACACACACACACACACACACACACACACACACACACACACACACACACACACACACACACACACACACACACACACACACACACACACACACACACACACACACGTTATTCCCTCATGTGTTCTATGCCATACCCCCTTGCATCTTTCTCTCTCTCCGTCTCTCCCTCTTTTACTCCTTCCCATTTACGCACTCCTTCTTCCTGTCATTTCCCCCTTTATCAGCTCATTACCGCTTTCACCTTGTCACCGCCATTATTTTCATTTCTCCTCCACCCTCTGCCGTCTTCGTTTTTACACACTGAAGAGTTAACCACGTTAACAATGGTGTCCCTATTTTGAGCATGTCATTGTAGGTGACAAAATATCCCAAAATTGTAGCACACCTACGAGCTCACGGCGTATCGTCATGATACAACACGGTGTGTGCTTGTAGATATTTTCTCCATTTTGCCGTGCGACAAAGTAAGCCGTGTCAAAATTAAACACTTAGGATTCTAGCGCGTGACGCCTACTTTCCCATGAATATTCAAGCACACATTGTCGTGTTATTGTCCCCCGTCATTTCCTATGATTTATCTGCCATTAACCCATTAAGACTGGCACTCTAGATTTTAACTACTTTAACCATTATTTTATGCTTTAGACATTAAAAATAGCAGATCATACAAGCTCACAGCGTGGCACCGAGTGCCGGGCTGCGAGCTTATAGATCTGCGATTTAAAAAGAAATCTTGACAATTTGGGCAAGTCTTTGAATATTTGACCCTAGTCTTCTAGTCTTTTTAAAAAGTCATGTTTCCATCATCAGTGGTTCTCAGACTTTTTCATGTCAAGGACCCCTAGATTTATATGTATTTAAAATATTTTATCCCAGGGGACCCCCCAGAAGCAAAGATTTTAGTTACAAATGTTCGCTTAAAAAAGATTTGCACAAATTATCATGATTTTTCAAAAATAGCATATTTATAAGCTCATAACGCGGCACCAAGTGCTGCGCTATGACCCTTTAGATCTGCTATATTTGAATAGTTAAAGTGATTATGTGTGGGGCGCCCGCTGGCCTGCTGGTCCAGGCGCATACCATTTAGGCTTTGCCACATAGGCATAGATGCCTGGCGGCGGCGCCGGATCGATTCCCGATCCGGACGGCCTTTGCCGCGTGTCACTCCCCGTCTCTCCCCCCGTTTCCTGTCAGTCTGCTGTCCTATCGATAAAGGCATAAAAGCCCCAAAACAAATCTTAAACAAAAACAACGTGGCACAGATGCGTTCCCGGTCTTAACACGTTAAGTGATGTTTTACCTCAGGCCTCTGTGTCCTCTCCCTGCCCATCTCTCTCCCTCTCTCCCTCTCGTCTGTCCTCTTCCTCAGCTGTGTTTTGTGGCCTCTCGCTCCATGCACATCTAAATGGCTAGGGTGTAATCCACTGGCTAATCTGCTGACAGCCTGTGTGACAAGGCATTAGCGCCATGTCACTGCCTACCACGCTGCTTCCCAGCATACAGTCTGTGTGCGTATGCGCGCGAGCATGCGTGTGTAGGAGTGAGAGTGAGAGAAAGGGAGACAGTTAAGGTGAAGGGCTGTGAGGATTTGTGTGCATACTGTGTGTGTATGAAATAGTTTGGAATAAGCGTGTGTGTGTGTGTGTGCGTGCGTGCGTGCGTGCGTGCGCATGTGTGCGTGCATGTGTGCCACTATGCGAGGGGCTCTAGGTAAATGTTTGTGTGTGTACCCTGGTTTCCTGTATCTGTCTGCGTGTGTGGGGGTGAGAGAGGGAGAGACAGACAGAAAGACAGAATTGTGCAAACATTTTCATCTGCATTCGATTACATCACCAATTCTGGATTATGGTGATGTAATTTATAGACATACTTCTGCCTCCACACTTAGGCTGTTAGATTCTGTTTACCACTCAGCCCAGAATTTATTACCAGTGATAGCGATTAAATCCACCTCTTTATGATAAGGCTGGTATCTCTGAATGAGACATTCATCATTGGTATATGTGTACATATAAAGCCCTAGATGGAAAGTTACCATCATCTTTGGGCAGCCATAGCTGAATGGGTAGCTGTCTGGTAATCAGAAAGTCCCAGGTTCGCTCCCTAGTCTGCTGAAGTGTCCGTGAGCAAGAGACTTAACTGATCCCCAGTGCCCAGGTGATGTAAACGTCCACTGTTCTAAATAGTTAGCAAGATTTAAATTTATTAAAAATTTAAAATAGGCCTACCCCAAAGAAGAGGGAACTTAATTATTATATATGGCTTTTGTGTTCCATTGGAACTCAAGAGACTGGCTGCCGGCTGGTGTCTGGGTGCATCATGCCAAGACTTGGCTAAGACTTTAGAACTATTGGAATCTCCAGGAATGTGACTTAGAACTAAATTATCTCATCCCTCCTGGACATGTTTTTTGCAGAGCTAGTTGTTGATTTGTATATTTATTGCCTTTTAAAATGTGTATTCTGTGTTCTACTTAACGGTTTATTGCTTTGTGTGTTAAGTTTTGCAAAATATGAGGACCCTCAATCAATTTCTGAGATTAAATAATTATGGATGATTAGTGTGCAACTTCAAGCATCTGTGTGTGTGTGTGTGTGTGTGTGTGTGTGTGTGTGTGTGTGTGTGTGTGTGTGTGTGTGTGTGTGTGTGTGTGTGTGTGTGTGTGTGTGTGTGTGTGTGTACACGTGCGTGCGTGTGCATGTGTCTGTTGGGCCTAACTTTTTGTTTCTTTTTGTAAAGCTTGCTCTACAAGCTTGATATTTTCGCCAAATGTTCACCCCCCCAAATATGGATGCTAGGCATCAAGTGGTAAAATGGCCGTACTAGGATTTCAGCTGCATGCAGCATCGTTCATGTCTCACCTTTCCATTTCACACCATTTATCCCCCCTTGTTCTTTCTATGGCTGATAGGAATGCTGATGAGGGGCCAGGTGAGACGCTGTTTGATATGCCAAGAGGCCAAACAAGTGAGCACACATGCGTGCACGCGTACGCCTTCCAAGCCCTGTGTGTACGTTTGCATGCTTGCGGACACCAGCACGTTCATGTGTGTTTCTCTGCATGGGAGACGGCAAAATCTCATTCATCATCTTGACCACCTTGGTCCATCGGTCCTGCAGAACTTCAAGACAAGAGCTCAATCTCTCCCCTAACTCTCACTCTCTCTCCCTCCCTACTACTCCCCCCCCCCCTTCTCTAGCTCTCTAGCAAGCCCTGTCCCCTTCCCCATCTCCTCCTGAGCGATCCTGTTATCTCGGCTGACCCCTCGCTAGATCTGTCGGCTGGCAGACAGATTACACCGACGACGGCCGGCGGAGCACAATGGGCTTCCCGTTTGAAGTGTGTGTGTGTGTGTGGGGGGTGGCGGGGTGTGGGGGGAGGGAATATTGGCTGATCCCCGGGAGCTGATAAGCTGGCCGATGCTTTGGGGATGTGAGAAAGTCCCAATCGGAAAGGGGTGGTGGTGGGGGGGGTGTAGTCGACTTTAAGCCCACTTCTAATCACTGGGCTTTTCAGAGGGGGATAAGGGGAAGGAGAATGGGAGCTCGGGTTGGAATGGAATTAGGCCCTGATGAAGCCAGCGATAAGGTTGTTGGACCTTTTTTTCTTTTTTGATGGCTGTTTATTTGAAAGCTTTGTGAGGTGGAGTGTCTTTGATCACATCGGCAGTGCATTGTAAACTTGGGTTACGGGCCTCGGTTGGATTACAATGACACGGTCGGATAGGCATGCCCTGCCTGCCTTCCTCGCTGCGGGTCCTTACAATTTACGATAGCAAAGTTACTCGTGGAGTCGCTACCACTGGATTTGGCACACGTCACTTTCCAGATAGTGAATTGTCCTCAGGATTGGGATGGTGATTCTTTTCATTCATGCTAATTCCTTGCTTTTCCAAGTTGCCATCAAAATCTCCACGTGGCGCCTAATTCAAGCTCCATTGGACAATGGTGAAATAACAGATCTGTTATTTGCGTCACATGATGCCAACACACAACGTAGTATAAGTTGGGCTTTAGTTTATACTGCTGCTACATGCTGGATGATACTTCTTGCCATTCAAGTTGGAAAGTAGCACAATTATCATTGATTCACACACCAGAATAAAATAGAGCAGAGTGAGACAGACTCTTATGAAACATGCCTTGCCAAAATACTGTCTGTTTGATGGCTCTCTCGTCTGTGGACTCTGCATCGTGTTGTCTGTGCCAGCTGCTGTTTGACAGAAAGTGATTCTCCCCACAGAATACAAAGACACAGCTATCAAACATTCTTTTTCTAAGATAATATTTTTGGCATTGTTGCTTTATTTCAATAGAGGAATGGAGGGGGGATGACATGCAGTAAAGTGCCCCGGGTTAGATTCAAACCTTGGTCAGCTATTGGGAGGATTTTAGCCTTATTCGTGTGGTATTCACTATGTGCTCTTACATAGTGAACCACTGGGGTGCCACAGGTTCAGGTAGAACCCACTTAAAGCCCAAGTGGGCACCATGTGGATCCCGCTGACATTGCCCACTTTAGGCACATGAGCGCCACATAAATCACCATGTTGGGACCCACCTAAGGCCCAGGTAGAACCCACTTAAAGCCCACATGGGTATCCCAGTTAGGACCCACTTGAGTGCCACGTGAAATTGCCTACTGACAGCACAGGTAGAACCCACTTAAAGCCCCACGGCAAGCCCAAGTGGGAATCATGTGGATCCCGCTGACATTGCCCACTTCGGGCCCATATAGTTAGCCCACCTTGAAACCATATGGGACCCACATGGGAGAGCGCTCAAATCAAGTTTACAAGCTCTCACCTTTTTCACCATATCGCAAAACAATGTTGCAAAATGTAAATGTTGGATTACAAGTGTACATTTAACTTTCTTTATTTGTGTGATTTCAAAATCTGATTATGTGTGTGTACATCACATTTTACGAGTGCTCAAATCTAATCTACAAGATCTACAAGACTACAAGATAGAGGACTCCAAACCATACCAGCCCAGACCTGTTAAGCAGGGAAAACCTTTTCATTTATTGATCTTTCCTAAATACAGGAGTCAATATGTATGGATTCAAGGCCTGTCAGAAGCAAACACTCAATGAGTTGAGCAATACTTCTGACTGATGGCAAGTGATCAAATGAACCACTGTCCTGCCAAAAAGAAAAAAGACAAAGAAAAATATGAAGTGGTATAAAATCCATGTTGGCATCAGACTGCCAAGGAAGGTTGTCGGCATTGAGATCGCAATCAGGCAGTTGTTGTTTCCTCCGATGTTCTAGTGTTTCAACAATGCCTGACGGGGACAGTGGAAATATATCCATGTCTGCTATTTGACATGGCCTCTTGAATACTGACATTCGAGTTCCCTGCAAATAAGCAAACCACAGTGAAAGCATTGCTCCCCAGCTCCATCTGTACAGCTGGTCTTTGTATCCATGATCTTTCCAGCACTTGATCAGTAAATGTCAGGCTGCGTGTGCAGACAATGACCCATCAACTGCAAAAATCAACAGGTGAACACTTGTGGCTCACACAGCAATACATGTGTAACGGAGGTGATCCGAACCTCCCCACCCGGGATCGTACCCGGGTCTCCCACGTGAAAGTCCAACATCTTAACCACTAGACCAAAGAGACATCTCTTTGGTCCGGGGGAGATACTAGACTTTTGAGGCTTCAAGGCTGGGGCTGCGACACTCTCCGTCACACTCACCCCCCTTTGACCTCCTCCTACGGGGAAGCCCGAATCCGGGTCACGGCACCATTGTAACGGAGGTGATCCGAACCTCCCCACCCGGGATCGTACCCGGGTCTCCCACGTGAAAGTCCAACATCTTAACCACTAGACCAAAGAGACATCTCTTTGGTCCGGGGGAGATACTAGACTTTTGAGGCTTCAAGGCTGGGGCTGCGACACTCTCCGTCACACATGTAGTGACAACAGTCAGCGAACAATGGTTCCCTGTTCAAATAGTTTTGTGAAATACATCACACAATACCACTAACTAGGCTTGTTGGTGATGATTGGGAGCGCAAGACACAACAACGCCCAGCCCAACCCCCGCAAGTAGATCATCGTAATTAAAACATAAATTGGAGAAATCGAGCCGCGTGCCGTAAAGACAGCGGTGGAAACTCCGGGGCAGTATTGATTCATGTGCGCACTTGGAAACAATTGCACTGATTTGCGCGGGGTAAAATATAGGGGGCCTGTAAATAAAATCAATAGCAAACAAGCTGCCTCCTAAGGCTCTTCAAATAGAAGCTGGTGAATTACAATCAGGCAAATAGGGCTGGAGGTACGAGGCCGTATGGACACGCGTGAGGGACACAAGGGTGCATTGTATGTGGGATAGAGTATATGGAATGAGTCTAGTCTAAGAATGGAGAATTAGTGAATGGTTATTGAATGGTTATTGATCAATTTTAATAGCCTCTGGACTTCGAGTGTTTTGAAACCGGCGAGAAAGGCCGGACGAGATGAAAGATAATGGACAAGATAACGGGATTGCCTGCCATACCTAGGGATACCAACACACATCTAATGAAAGCTCTCACAGCTTCTGAGTATACAAGTACACACATCCTAAAAACAAGTGCAAAGGACATGTAAACATTGCAGCCAGTCACAATCTGTTGCGGTTGTAAATGCATTAGGAGGACACTTGCATTGATTGTTTGGGGATTTTTATATTGCATCGAAATCACTTTAACCACTTAAAACCTATTTTATAATTTGACAATATACAAGCTCACAGCTTGAACATGTAGATCTGCCATTTGAAAAAAAGAATATCAAATGGATTTGAAATTGTTTAACAACAGTCCCTGGCACAACATCTTTTCAGATGGTGGTCCATGTCCAAATACATTTTTGGGGGTCCTTGACATGAAAACGTTTGAGAAATATAACTGATCTACACCACACACACACACACACACACACACACACACACACACACACTCACACTCACACTCACACTCACACTCACACACTCACACACTCACACACACACACACACACACACACACACACACACACACACACAGCAGGCACTTTGTGTGGTGCACGAGTTTCCAGTGTCCCATGAGGCCTAGCATGAATTGTGGGCATCACTTGTGTCAGTCATTCAATTCATTTGAGTGATCCGTGTCAGTCAATAATGTGGGAACACAGCCTGACAGAAATCAGAAAGGGGCAAAGGGCCATGTAGATCTGTCTACTTTCCTAAACGATCTCCCTGCACACAGCTGATTCAAATTAATGATCAACCGCTCTTGACACTTAGCAGAATCCTTAACTCCTGTCCTGTGTTGCATTCTTCATTGCGACCGTAGGTCGCATTTACTATCAAAACCTCCACCGGCTGTCCGTCCGTCTGTCTGTCACATGTCACACGTCACACTTTTGCCCTGCTCATATCTCCACAACCGTTGCCCCCATCCATGCCCCCGGAGCTCCAGGGAGCTCCAGGGACCCCCAGGTCCCTGGGGGACCCCCAGGTGTAAAAAATGACCAAATGTGCAAAAATGACCACCCCAACAGGGCTGCTCACGGGGAATTCCTGGGGACCACCCACTCCTGGTGCTCCAGAACGGATGCAAAAGTGGTGGCGCCCCCAGTGGAGGACCCCCTCCACTGCAGCTCACATAAAATGCCGTAACTCGGGCTAGGAGCGTCCGGGAGAGCCGGGGGCGGTACCTATTCGTCCACCAAGGCAACGCGGAGACCCCACCCCTCATTTCTCACATGGCCCTCTTCTAGCGCCACCTTCAGGCCGATTTTTAAAACACATTTTTGGACACTGCTCCTACTGTTTTTGCCCTAAAATCACGCACATCGCTACACAGTATGTCTACACTCATCCCATCAACATGAATCTGTCCCATATAGCGCCACCTTCAGGCCGATTTTTAAAAACACATTTTTGGACACTGCTCCTACAGATTTTGCCCTAAAATCACGAAAATCACCACACAGTATGTCTACACTCATGTCATCAACATGGATCAGGAAGATTTTGGAAAAACACATTTTTGCCCTATTTGTGGCGATAAGCGACCTACGGTCACTTATCTCCCGATTAGGGAGTCTTACTGGTTCTGTCTGCTGTTGCTGTTGCTGCTGTGACACCTGAATCTTTAAATGGGGATTAAATGGTGCTTATTAAGTGACTTCAGTGATTGAATCAGCTGTGTGGAGTGAAATCTTGTACTAGGGTATGCAAGCAGACTAATATGACTTTCTTTGAGTGGGTATGTCCAGTATGTATGTGTGCGCCGTGCGGACGGAGTATGTTTGAGGACAGCCTCAATAGCTGCAATACCGCCGGGTGACCAAGTGGCGCTGTTGAGCAGCCTTGAAATTAATGGACAAACACAATAATTCACATATATAGCTTAACAACTTGGGAGCCAAACTCGTTCAGTAACGAGATACGGCCACTGGAGGTCGCTGTGCCGAAAATGAGTCATCTCGTTGAGAGACGAGACAAAGGGTTAACTTGGTTACATGCAGCTGCATCCGTTCTGTGTACCCTGTGAAAGACCCTGGTCCATACGTCATACCGTGGCTCGCAGATAAACAAAATGGAGGATCTAGGCTACATACACTTCCATTCTAGGCTGAAACATAAAAACAGCTTTATCTATGAATAAGGTGCAAAGAACGCCAGGGAAGCAGAGATCTGCCTGTTTTCACGGCGACACTTTACCGCGATGGTCGGCCCCAGTTTGGATTTTAGTTTCGCGAGCGTTTGTAAACAAATGGATCTTCTTCCTCAATCGTCAGTGGACACTCACGTGCACACGCACAAAGCTTCTGAGGCTCTTCAAAATTAAAGCGTAAGTGAACGACGGCAGCAGCAACAGCTAGAAATGTTAGAAACCTTGGCTTTCCATGTGTTAATGAAAGGCACAGCTCACTTCACATTGGGTGTGATTTTTTATTTCTGCCAGGTTGTGTTCCCACATTATTGTTGACTGACTTTGATCCCTCAAATGAATTGAACGACTGACAAAAAGAAGCTATGCCCATTATTGGCACACCCCATTTTCCCGGCAAGCTCCTTGGGAAACTCCTGGCAACTTCTAAAAAAGCCAGGATTCACTCATTAAAGGACAACTTAGTTTTTTTTTACAACAAGGGTTCATATTGTAGATTGTAATTAAAGAAAAGAAAAGATGAGTGTTAAAATGTTTTCATTTATTGCTTTTTATCGTTTTAGCCATTTTAATGACTTTGATTTCAGTGGTTAGGGGCATGCGTGCAGGTGGCTAAAGGTGTATTTTTTAGACACAACCAGTAAGACTCCCTAATCGGGAGATAAGCGACCGTTGGTCGCTTATCTCCTGTCACACTGCTGACATCAGTATGACATCACACCGTACACAAATGACCCTTATATAAGACCGGCATTATCTACCGACAGATTAGTAACAAGATGTCAAAATCATTGAAGGTTTACCCTACTAACCAACTGTTTACCATAGCAACCATGTTTTTTACCTTAGCAACCAACTGTTTACCCTAGCAACCAACTGTTTACCCTAGCAACCAACTTTTTACCACAGCAACCATGTTTTTTTTACCCTAGCAACCAACTGTTTACCCTAGCAACCAATTGTTTACCATAGCAACCATGTTTTCTTACCCTAGCAACCAACTGTTTACCCTAGCAACCAACTGTTTACCATAGCAACCATGTTTTTTACAGGGCCTGGGATTGATGACATCAGAAATCTCCATATATGGGCATGAAAGGGATTTTGTTTCTGGAAATATGTCTGTGGGGTGCCACATTTGGAATAAAACACTTACATCACACATCTGGATATCCATACAGCCCATCTAGTTTGCCTGTGTCCATTTATGCCCATATATCTGATGACATTGGGACAATGATCTCCATATATGGGCATAAAACTTATGTTAATTAGTAAAGCCTGGGGATCTCCATATATGGGCATGAGGGGTACCCTAAAAGGGCATCATCTGGGAATAGCAAATATAGTTATCCTAGAAAGTGAAAATCTTACATCAAAGGCCATAACTACCTACCTACCACCATACTGCATTCCTCATTAAACTACCTACCAGTAAGATGCCTAAGGGAGAAAAGCAAAGGGCGAGGTTGCACCATTTCTTGGTCTTCTGGCCAGTGATGTATATCGGACCATTTAACCATATATGGAGACATCTGGTACCCAAAGATATTCACAGATATGGGCTTAATATTGATGACATAAGGGATCTCCATATATGGGCGTAAAAGGGATTTGGTTCCCCTGGCATCACAGGGATCTCCATATATGGGCATAAAATGGATTTGGTTACCCTGGCAACACGGGGATCTCCATATCTCCATATATGGGCATAAAAGGGATTTGGTTCCCCTGGCATCACAGGGATCTCCATATATGGGCATAAAAGGGATTTGGTTCCCCTGACATTACAGTGATGTCAGTGGCTGGTTCTACAGAGGGGATCTCCATTTATGGGCATAAAAGGGAATGTATGTATGATGATGTCAGATATCATAGACGTCATAGGACTTTCACATAACGAATAACTGAGTAAGCATGTAAACCCGTAAAATCTATATTTGGGCATGGCTGATTTATGACCTCATCATGATGACACGAGCAAACACAGCTGAATTGTATAAATGATCAGTGCAGAAACCAACAGAAGTATTTGACCAAGACTCTTCGATTTAAACATCAACAAAGGTGTGACGTTTGTTGATGGTCACGTGTGACGTGTGACGGACGGACGGACGGACGGACGGCCGGTGGAGGTTTTCATAGTAAACTGCTCCCTGACGGTCGCAATAAGTCCATTCCCAAGATGCACCACAATCGTTCATGGGCAGATGTAACTTATGGGGGCTATTAGTGTTACTGTAAAGAAATCGCCAGACTTGTTGTGTCTAAAGACATATTTAGCCACTTGCATGCATGCCCCCAACCACTGGAATCAAGGTCATTCAAATTGCTAAAACGATAGAAAGAAGTAACTGAAAACATTTTAACTCTCATTTTTTTCTTTTCTCTAATTACAATATAAAATGTGAACCCTTGTTGTAAAAAAAACAAAGTTGTCCTTTAAGTTAAATTAACGTTTAATGTGTGTAGTATTCTTTCTTTCTCTCCCTCGGTTCGCGTGAGGAAGGACGAGAAGCAGAATGGCTGCCTTCTGAGAAGCGGTGGTGTGCTACAGCGGAAGGAATATTCTCTGACATGGCTCAGGGCACGCACCTGAACCCACCCTACCCCCACCCCCACCAACACCACCACCCAGGGACGTGCTGGCCATTGGGAAAAGCGGGACAACTCCCGAACGGCCGGTTCATACCCGGCCGGTCCAGGCCGGCCATTAGGAAAAAAATAAAAATAAAATGTCGGCCTTCGTTCCATTTTGGGGGCTGTGCGGCCCACAAAGTAAATCGTAACTGTCGGGCAGAAACCTTGTATCTCCAAGTTTCAAATGTATACATTTTTTCACAAAGCAAAGCCCTGCTTCATCATACAAGGCCATTGCACAAAAGTAGTGAAAACAGCAGATCTACAAGCACACAACGCCTCGCGGTGCGAGGCGTTGTGTGCTTGTAGATCGGCGGTTTTCACTAGTTTAAATCTTTTCTAAAATGATAAATACAAAACAAACGGTTTTGGACATATAAGGTTTCCACCCGACAAACGACGAAATATAACTCAACTCCAACTCTTTTTCCTGGGCTGAATCAGGGGCCCAGCACGTCCCTGCCACCACCAATACCTCATGTTCACCGGAGCACACTGCACGGGCCTTGGTATCTTGGAATAAATCCCCAGTTTAAAGTGTGACACCATTATGAAGTGTAAAGTGCATTTCCTGCCACAAAGTAACCGCAATCTCTTAAGAATCTGGTTTCTCAAACAGTGGTCTGGTGACCACCAGTGGTCCTTGAGGGGTTTCCAGGTGGTCCCCAGTTAAATGATGGAGAGTTGGTAACCAAATGGACCCTTATAGATTCTTAACTCTCGAGAGCGTAAAATGAAACCAAATGAGTTAAATTATTGTTAAACACATGCATTACTACATTTCAAAGAAGTATACACAATTAGAGAATGTAGAAGAATTGTTATTTGAATTTGATCAACGTTTGCCTGTTATCTCTCCTATTGTACCATATTAATACTGCATTGAATTGTGAAACAAAATCTTATGAGATACATAAAGTGGTTCCTGTGTAAATAAGCTGTAAAGCTTACTAGGATCTCCTTTTAGTTGACCGTGTACCAGTGATTTGTGCTGTCGTGAAACTTTACTTTTTTATATTGCAAACTGCTAATAAACTCTTCAATCTATTAATCCAACAACAACAACACATTCTAAGTCTTGGGTCTGAGAGGCTACATCTCATCACATGATGGTCCGTGGCTCAAATGGCGAATAAATAATAGGCCATATGAAAAGGGTTGAAAACCACTGTCTTAAGAGATCCAAGCCAAATACCCATCAGTATACAAGCTAAAAACTGTTGCCGTTAACGACCATGGCAACCTTTTGCGGCACTGCGGAGTGGCCCTTACTGGTGGTGGCTGCTGTACTGTAGCCCCATGCCCTGGACGGGAGCATTAATCCGTGTCTGTGTAATCCCTGATTTCCAGGGATGCCTCCCCAACTAATCATATTGCCCCCGGGCAGCGTTCTTCAGTCCTACCGTGCGTGCCAGCCACCACATCTGGGGAACGGAAAGAGGTCAGCCAAAACGACGCTTTGTGTGTGAGTCTGTGTGTGTGTGTGTGTGTGTGTGTGTGTGGGTGCACACACGCGGGCTTGCATGTGGGGGGTCTAATGGTGACAGGGATAGAAAGAAGGAGGAATTAATGAAGAATGGTGAAGGGAGACAAGAGGAGAGGGGAGGAGCAGAGAAGGGACGGAAGGAAGGAAGGGGGGAAACAATAAGTGAGAGATGGAGGGATGAGTGCCGTCAAAGATGAACGCCTCGGAAGGCGAGATGTGAGGGAGAGCGGCGGGGGGGGGGGCGGGGGGGGGCGAGAGAGAGAGAGAGAGAGGGGAGGAGAGGAGAGGAAGGATGGCGTAAGACAGGAGACAGCAGAGGCGATGAGGAGGAAGAGGAGGGAGGGGAGAGGGAGGGAGACGAGGGGAAGTGGGAGTTGGATTATTGCTAGTAAAGAGAAGGAGGGTGGCAGAGGAAGGGATTTCCCACCAAAGCACATTGACAGGCCAGCCTGAGACACCATCTTCACTGACTCTACACACCACTGTTTTCACAAATACTGGGTCGGGGCCCATTTGTGGGTCACAGACACATTTGTATGGGTCCCTTTTGTTTACCTACATTTAATGTTTTATTATTATTATTTCATAGCATTAAAATTCCCCAAAAAGCAAAAATGTATTTAATAAATAAAAGAAAAATCGAAGATATTCTGTAAATTAGAAAATAAATGTTTTTAGAAGTAGTGAAAATAGCCGATCTACAATCTCACAACGAGGCACAAAGCAACATGTTGTGAGCTTGTAGATATAGTGTTTTTTGTACCTTTTACCTTTTGGGTCACGGTCTAAAAAGTTTGGAAACCACTTACTGCTCTACACGCACGCACAGACTCGCACACACAGCCTAATGAACCGTCCTTTCTAGGACACTGTAACCTGACTTTGCAATTAAACAGCAAAAGCTGCGTGTACACTAATATAACCATTGTGAAGGTCTGACTTGTTTTTTTTACTGCATGGTTGAGGAACTGCTGCTTTACTGTTACACTACATCAGTGGTTCTCAACCTGTGGGTCGGGACCCCCAGAGGGGTCCCCACATTATTTTTTGGGGGGGGGGGGGGGGGGGTCCCCCAAATGTTTAGCTAAATGTTAACATTGTTTTCTCACGCAGCAGTAAACAGACCAACAATCTGCACATTTCTAAAGTGTCAATTTAAGGACTTTAAAGACCTTTTTACTTTAGTACCTCTGGTCAAACATTGGTCAAATTGTCAAATATTAGAGGCAGACATTGTGAAAATACAAAATAGCAGATCTACAAAATAGCAGATCTACATGTAGATCTGCTATTTTCACAATGGAATAGATCGAGTCAAACTAAATGTAATGCCAACTCCTACGATTCCAAGTACTTGTGCAGGGTGGGGGGGTCCCCAGTTCAATTATGATTATTTTGGGGGTCGCGGCCTGAAAAGGTTGAGAACCACTGCACTACATCACTGACAGAGCAATTAACAAAATGTGTGCTCCTCCCTCGTTCTGGCATAAGTTACAAGATTTGACTTACAGTAGAATGTTTTGTCAACATAATGCTGTTTTGCATCCGCAGTAGTAGGAAACCTTGATTCTCTTTTTCAAAAAGTAATGCCTTATTTAATCATACTACTGTGTCCCACAAAAGTAGCACAAAAAGTATTCAAGTGAAAGTCGTTAAGTGTATCTGAGGGTGTTATAAATATTTAACCAATAGTTAGATATACTAGACCTTACCCGTTCGAAGATATGTGCTCCAAAATATGTCAAACGCACCCGGTGAAAGTGTGTGTGTGAGAGAGAGAGAGAGAGAGAGAGAGAGAGAGAGAGAGAGAGAGAGAGAGAAACATTCCTAACTGTGAGAGAAAGGGGTGTGTGTGTGGGGCTACAGATCCCATGGCCTGGAGGAACGGACCGTAACCCTGGCAACAGACAGCAGAGTTCAACAGAAGTGGTTAAGAAAACGCTAATTTAAACTGCTTTAATTTGGGAGAAATGAAATTCGGGCTCCGTCAGTGTTGGTATAATGCTAATGGCCAATACCATGTGAACTTTGGGATCAGTTGCTGAAGCGAGTGAATAGATAAACGTAGATAAGCGTGAGCGTTAGAGCGTTAGAGCGTGAGCGTTAGAGCGTTAGAGCGTGAGTTTGCTCCTTTATTAGTAGGATGAACAAGAGTTTGTGACTAAATTATAGCTATTGGATGCATTGGTATGCAGGCTATTTTTTCCCGTTTCCTGAAAAGTAACGGTTTTGGACATACAAGGTTTCCACCCGACAACGACGATATAAGGTTCAAGGACACATTCTCCATGGTGTTTTTAAACGAGTTTGGCCCAGCATGGAATGCATGCTGAGAGACCTCTAGAATGGCTCCTACATAGAACATGTCAGGGAGTCAAATCAAACAGTTACCCAAGGAAACCAAACAGGTGCACTTAAACATCTGCAGAACTCATAAGCACACACACACACACACACACACTCACCACCGACATGTACTGTACTGTATGTACATTCACGTATATGAATGCATGCACAAAGAATCTATAATATGTACATGAATTATCTGAAAAGACAGTTGCATGCACTCTCTCTTGCTCTCTCTTGTCTCTTTCACACACACACACACACACGTATGCACGCACGCGTGCACGCACGCACGCACACACACACACACACACACACACACACACACACACTGACGCACAGAGCTCGGGTGGATGCTGCAGGCAGGGAGGAGACAAAGGGGATTAAAGGGAGGCTGGCTAACAGAGTATGACATGTCCAAGGTCTATCATTAATTATGCTTCTCCTGCTACAGCCTGGTCTCTTACATGATCCACACACATGGGAGAGACTACAGAAATTACTGCTAAAAACCCATCCCAGTAAAGTGAGTGAGCATGTGTATTCATAACGTGTGTTCATAAGTACTTATGAATGTGAATAATTATTTAGGACAGGGGTCTTCAACGTTTTATTTTTTTCAGGCCATGGACCCCTTAGCTGGGAGAGAGAGAGCTGAAGCGGGGAACCCCACTACATAGCGTATAAAATTGTGTTGCAGATTCAACTTTTCATTCATTTCATAGATAGCTTCATAGAATTGTGTGACATACATTAGCTTTTCTATTAATACGTTAAAGTTAAAGTTTATTAAAGTGTATTTTCAGACAATGAACTTGACCGGTAGCTCTGTACTTGGTCTACTCTTTTTTTCCTCTACACCAACGCCTTGTGCTGCACTGCGTTGCAATCTTAAAGGAGTAGTTCACCCCCAAAATGACTTTT
The DNA here is from genome assembly GCF_963921795.1 of Nannobrachium achirus. Lineage (NCBI taxonomy): Eukaryota > Metazoa > Chordata > Actinopteri > Myctophiformes > Myctophidae > Nannobrachium > Nannobrachium achirus. Next base: position 27,526,494 of record NC_137821.1, read on the forward strand.
TTTTCCTATTGATTACTCATGCCATGGAGAGTAGAGTTCAATAATATTTTTAGTTTTTTGCCACATTCCTAAAAATTTGATTCGAGTAAATTTACCCCCATTGATTCCGGATGGCGACCCATTTCGAAACGGGTCCCCATCCGGAACGAATGGGGGTAAATTTATTGTTATCACATTTTTGTCTTAGGAATGCGACAAAAAACTAAACATATTATTGAACTTTAGTCTCCATGGCGTGACTAATCAATAGAAAAAAAGTCATTTTGGGGGTGAACTACTCCTTTAAGACCAGCTATTTTCGGCTTATGTTCCCATCACATGAAGATTTGACAGACCCTTGGTGAAGACTCCTGATTTAGGAGCTTTGATCTGTACTGTACCTCTCAATTCGGGAGACTGAATGTTGACTTTTCTGAACCAAATCTTTTCTGAAAGTTAACATTTCCAAATGCAGACCATGTCAACTCAATCATAGTTAGTTTGTTGTCAAGTACTTATGCAATGTATAAATTGTCTGTGTGGCCATGGCGCCGCTCTGAGTAGACATGGGCATGGCTCACAGGAATCAATCCCAGACAGAATGCCTGCCTTTAAACATCCAGATTCTTCGTATTCATGGATGGCAAAACTGTAAAATGCTAACCTTCTTTCTTTGGTGTTTCTCCTGTCATTTTTCTCGGAGATAGGACTACTGTACAGTATTGCGGCATTAGAAATGTACTGTAGACTAGCCTAGAGCCTATATTATTTTGGCACATTTAGATTTTGTTTATAGACTTGACTTGTGTTGACTTGACAACTGTTGTTGATCGAATAAATATTTAATAGTAAGATTACAGTTTCTTCCACGCGGATTACATCATTACTTTCTAATCCCATTTGTTAGCACAGTGGTAGTGGAGCTCGACATGAACATGATTGGCTCCTGTTGTTGCAAAAGCTCAAATTAAGATGGCGTGTTCAATCCCTGCTGAAATTCACAGGTTTTGATGGATTGAGGGGACTTACTCATTGAACTGTGCAGTAAACAACACTGGATTGATGGATGACGCTGGCTGTCAAGAGTCATTCCAGTGTCTTGTGAAAGTATCTCCCAACTCCCAAGTAATACAATCAGTCAAATGTATAAAGCCAACATGTACAATACCAGGTTTAAAAAAGGTATGTTGCAGGAATTGTATACACATACGTACGCGTGCATGCATGTGTGTGTGAGAGAGATACATATTTCCCACAAACCAGCTATTGTAATGTGTTAATCTTACAGGAGAGGCAGATATCTGAATTGTGGTCAGGCAACTAAGGAAGAACCAACACAAAGACTTCACATTCACTTGTTTACATTGTAGATGCATTACGTGCATGCATAGAAACATGCACGCACACACGCGCACACACACACACACACACACACACACACACACACACACACACACAAGGCACCCAAGTAGATTCAAGTTATTAATGAATGGCCCGCGCGAGCCCCATTCTGAGTTGTGGCAGGCTTCTTGTTGGCCTCACAATGCTCTTACTCCGTGGGTATAACAGGGATGAGGTTGAGATGCTGCGACATGCCATTTATCTCTGTCAGACGCGCTTGAACGCGAGTTCTTATTGGCTGGGCAGGATTCGCGATTGCTAAAGCGGCACACTGATCTCTGGCACCATGCTAATTAAACAGTGGGGAGAAAAGAGCATGGGGGCCCTTCCCTTTCTACCCAGGCTCCCTTTCTGTTCCCCACCCAACACCCTGTTCACTGCACACACACACACACACACACACACACACACACACACACACACACACACACACACACACACACACACACACACACACACACACACACACACACACACACACACACACACACACACACACACACACACACAACCACAAAGGAAACAAGCCCCTGGGGCTTTTTGTGTTATCCTTTTAGCATCACTTTTGACTGTACTACATGTACAGAACTGTTAAAGATCTTGTTAATAAAATATTCAATCAATCAACGTACGCACACGGACACGCACCGCCCCCCCACCCCCTTCCCCCACGCAATACACACACACACACACTTAAGTTGTGTGTATATACAAGCTAACAAATGGTTAGCTAGGGTAATCGGAGTCAAATAACAAAAGAGAACACTCAAATGTAGTTACTGTAGTAGCAAGAGATTATAGATGTCAGTTATAGAGGGGGAGTGTATTTAAGTCTATATAACTATTTATTACGGGTCAATATCAATATAGATAGTGTTAGTGGCGTCACAAATGATCACATCATCATCCATCCAGTTTATTAGTTTATTACAGAGCTGATTAATCTGTAATAACAATATTATTATTAACTATTAGTAGGAAGTAAGAATGGCCCACTGTACCTTTCAGCACCCAAGCAACCTTCCCGACCGTTCAAGAGCTGTAGGGAGACAAGACAAAGATATGTTAAGTCTAGTGGTGTAATTAAGTACATTTACTCAAGTACATTACTTTGTATAATTGCGACCGAAGGTCGCAGTTTACCATGAGAAACATCACAGCTTGTCCGCGTGTAGACGTACGTGTATAATACGGTCTATGGGCAAACCCATAAACAGTAAAAACGTGTCATCATGATGTCATCATGCTCTGATGTCACTGTGATGTCCGGCACATCTTGTCCACATATCCGTGTAACTCTGAAGGTCACGCCTGACATTGTGGACACATCACTGTGACATCACAGGTGATATCACAGGTGACATCACCAATGTAAAAGTCCATATATGGGTATTCCCCAGAATCCCTTTTGTGCCCATAATGAAGAGCCCTGTCTGAACCAGCCACACATATGGGCTGTGTTCCTCCATATATGGGCATTCCCATATGAGGTCCTGTTAGATATGGGCTTAATATTGATCAGGGATCTCCATGTATGGGCATAAAATATATTGTAGTTGTGAAGTACTTTTACTTTACTTGAGTATGTCCATTTCTTCTACTACACAATATCTCAGAATAAAATCTTTTACTTTTTACTCTTTACAGCTTTAGTTATTAGTTTCTTTGCAGATTTAGATGATTAATAATGAATCAAGTTACCGTATTAATCAAAATGTATAATTTTTAATAGACAATTTACATGTTCACAACGCGCTGTGAGCTTAAGTATCTGATTGTCTATTTTCAAATAGCCTAAGCACCTTTACTTTTGCTACTTTTTTGTCCTACATGTTGTACTTTGACATGGATACGATGATGTGAATACAGGACTCACTTAAGTTGTGACTGACTATTTTTTACACAGATCTGCTACTTTTACACAATCATGAGTACTTCTTCCACCACTGGTTAATGTCATACTATATGTCCGTCAATTATGATAAGAAATTACAGTCATATCTGTGCAAAGCAAAGGTCAAGCGAACACTGATGAAGACAGGTCAACACAGTTCATTACCAGAATACTATTAAGCAAAGCCATGCCAACTTTAGTGGCAAAACCAATTCAGCACTCCGTGGGCTTTGTACAGTGTAAAGGGCAAACATTTATTACCCGCTGATTACATTTGGCAGGCATATGTGTCTGACACTTAAGCCCTTGTAATTTTCCAACCGGCTACAAAAAAAAAAAAAAAAAAAAAAACCTTTCTCACCGCTGATATTCAATCACTGCTTGAATGTGGTTTATCTCCCATGCATTTCATTGGGGCACGCATACTCACACACGCACACACAAAAAGTTGAGTGAACAAAGGAGATGCGGGCGTTAAGGGAGCACTGAGCTGCTTTTTAGTTTAGCACTTAATTAAAATGTGGGCGGCCCTCAAAAGGTCAGAGATTGATGGGAAAAAGAGGCGCGCTGCGGCTGATTGTACGCATGAGGCACTCAAGGTCTTGTAGATTAATACCACATTCCCTTTCAAAAGCAGGGACAGCGGGAGAGAGGGGGGGAGAGAGAGAGAGAGAGAGAGAGAGAGAGAGAGAGAGAGAGAGAGAGAGAGAAAGAGAGAGAGAGTGCGGTGACTGATAAACAGCATATCTGAGAGCGCTTCGTTCGTTTCCCCTTTTGGGAGATAAAAGTCAGGCTTGGCGCTGTTTGGAAATGCAATTGATTCTGGCGGGGGAAAATGATTGCGGAGTATACGCCATCTATGTACTGGAGTGTCCACTGTCGGTGGAAATGGTGAGGGTAGGGGGGGGGGGGGGGGGGGGAATTATGTATAGTTTATATACACACTATGGTGGAGTTGTTGAGACCAAATGGCTGCAGTTTTTATATACAGTATACACAGCCAGATACAGTGTCATATACATATCTGCTGTTCCAGGGACAGTCTGATGTCTGATTTGAAACAATGAAAGAATTAGCTGATGTTGAACAGAATAAATAGATATGACAGCATAAGATTTATTGGTAAATTATTACATTTGTAACTAGAAGCAGTGCTCTTCCGAGCACAGGTCTCCACCAGGCCGTGCATCCTGGTGGTGCTACTGTATAATATGCCAATGTAAAAAGGGTGGCATATGTTCTTCACCTTAGATCTTTCATGGCAATCGGACGCTGCATGCATGATTTGAAGCATTGTGTTCCAAAAATGTGTTTTGCTAAAGTCTACCTGCTGCCGGTGGCGCTATAACAGGCCAATGTGAAAAAGGTAGCATTTGGGAATATGTGTGACAAATTTCACGGTAATCGTAAGCTGCGTTGATGATTTGAGGCATTTTGTTCAAAAACGGAGCAATCCTGCAAAATTTGGAAGCCAATATTAGCCAATCAGGATGGAATATGAAATATCAGACGGATCGGACTTGATCACATGACTATAAAGATACTGTGTACCGATTCGCGTGATTTTTGGATAAAATCTCAAGGAGTAATATTCAAAAATGTGTTTTACATAAGTCGGCCCAAAGGTGGCGCTATAAAAGGCTGATATGAGAAATGCAGGGCAAAGGTTTATCCTTAGCCTCTAGGGAGTGCGCTTACAAAGTTTGAAACTGATCGGTGGAGTTGTAGGTAAAACCACAAATCGGCCTGTTATAGCGCCACCATGAGGCTGATTTCAAAAATTTGAAGTGGCATTTCTTCCTCGACCTAGTGGGGCTGTGTGTGCGCAATTTCATGATAATTGCACTTTGCGTTTGGGATTTGAGGCATTTTGTTCAAAACGGCTCAATCCTACAAATTTTGGAAGCCAATCTTAGCCAATGAGGATGGAATATGCAAAATTGGACAGATCCGTGTCGATCACATGACTGTCGAGATACTTCCTACCGATTTGTAGGATTTTTGGACAAAACCTGTAAGAGTAGTGCACAGAAATGTGTTTTGCGAACATCGGCCACTAGGTGGCGCTAGAAAAGGCCCATTTGAAAAATTTAGGGCAGAGGTTCTAGATTGGCATCCAGGGAATGTGTGTGCTCACTTTGGCATTAGCCTGTTTAAAGAGGAGGACGATTTGGCATTGGGGGGCGGATTCAAACCTCCCGCCAGGATCCAGCGCCGAATCCTATTGGTTCACCGATCCCCACCCTCCCCCCCACCCCCCTCCGCTCACCGCCTCACCCCTCCTCCCCAGTGCACTCCGTCAGCGTTTAGGCTCCGGTGGGAAGCAATTGAACCTAGTTCCTCATTCTAATGTTTACACAACTTGGGACCTTAGTTTAGTTCAAACCACAAAGTTGGGTTTGAAAAAGCGCTTTCTCACAAGTGGATCACTACCAACTCAGCGTCTTTCAACTGTAAGTATTTCGTTATTTTCTGTGTTTAGTGTGCACATTGCATAACAGTACTAGTGTTGCAGTTGAATAAAGTTAGCCTAGCACAGCTAAACTATCCACCCATGATGTTAACAAAAGACAGAAATATATATACTCACGCAGTTAACTGCAGTGTGTGATTTAGTATGACTATGCCAGGTTAGCACTGTAGTGCTCTAGTTAAAAATATTAATCTGACGATATTTCAACTAGAGATTATAAACAACACGTTACATAACGTTGGCTCAACAATGCTGCAGCCTGCAGTACAGTACACACTACAGCTGTGTACGGTATTGCTGCACGACATTTTGTATTTTAGTGCAGTTAAACATCTCGCTGCTCAAACTGGGACAATAGCCTAACTACCGTTATAAATAAAATACTGTAAACTTAAGCTAAAAGTAAAACGCGATCCAGTAATAATGGGGCGAGCGAGGGGGTATCAAACGAGCTACTGTTGTGTTTACACACGCAGAGTTTAATCTGGGAACGGCAAAATATAAATGTATCTTTTGAATTAGCTACAGAGCTCTGTATCAGTCTTTACTTTGTCAGTCTTTGCTGTATCATGTCTCGTATAGTATTTCCACTGGTGGAAAAGTAGACTACTCAAACCATTTCCCAAGTTTTCAAATGTATACAATATTTGAAAATAGCAGATTACAAGCTCACAATACGTTGCTCAAGTAAAGTACAGTACTTGCTTGGCTTTACACCTCTGAATATATCCCCCTTCCCCCACGTAACATGCTTACCCTTACATTCCTTCCTTTTGTCTCTAAAGGCCCGTTCACATTGAGCCGATCCCGGGGCCGAGGATCCCCGACCAGATTTCGGGAGGACCCCCCGGGAAAATCGTTTGGTCGGCCCCGGAATCGGTCTTGGGCTTGAACAGTACCCCGACACGATCGGATTATGTTAATTAGCTTTTTTATGACCTCGGGACTCGTCGGGAGCACTCACGATAATATCAAAAAAGCTTGATATTTTCGGGTCATCGGGTAGGAATCCTTTACAATTATTGTCGTCTGAATGAGCTCACGGGATTGCATCAGATTATATGAAGCCAGCTCCTCCTTTTTTTAGGCTGCGCAGAGTGTAGGCTATTCTGTCACAGCCTACACTTTTATTATTATTATTAGCCTACTTACTTTTTACTTTAGCCTACTCTCTCCCTTGTTGTAATCACTTGTTCAAAAACGTTATAGCCTATAGCCTTTCTTCTTTTTTCTTCTTCTGCGCAGTCATTTGGCAACAAGGCAGTGTCTTTTTTTTTGCTGCGCAGATTTGGCTAGGGCAGTGCTGTTCTATCTGTGTATTATAAGGGCTCTAAATTGACCTTGTGCAACTTGACAGACAGACACCCTATATATAATATCTTATTCATATAGGCTAATGTAATACTCAAAGTCAGAGACATTCCATTGCATTCCTTTATTTTTTTTTGACTTTTACGCGCGGGCTGCGGGCACGTCATTGCGTCTCTCGTGCTGTCAGTTTGTTCATTGGTCCTCAAAGAGGACCGCCAGTCCTTGGGGAGTTCCAGGGGGTCCCCAGCTAAATGATATTGAGGAACCTAGGCCTGTCCCTATTCTATATGCTTGGATGAGGTGGTGGGACAGTAAAAAAAAAAGCGAGAGGGTTAAACTTTTTTTTTCTGCGACTGCACGCACACAACGGCGAGGTTTGGACATTCATAATTGCTATTAGCTGATTAAGCTCATGTCTGTTTAATGTCTGGCTGGTTGCCGTTAAAATGCTGGTTGATGCTATATGCCACATTATTATTCATATAATGTCATCATACTCAAAGTCAGAGAGACATACATTCCTTGGGATTTTTTTTCTTCTTTTTTACTATGTGTGGTCTTTTTTCTTGTTCTGTTTGGTGTTGTACAACTCATTAACACCACGCAATTTAGGCTATTGTTCAAATATCATTCCCACGTAATATTACAGTGCACACAGGATTATTTGGTCATCAAAATGCGCAGCATGGTTAATGTTCCCAAAATAACAGATCTGTTCTCTGCAACTTGACAGTGTATGGAACCAAGTGAACCCTACAGGTAAATGTTCCTTTTTGGACAGTTGATTGAAGGCTTGGATGAGGCAATGGATTTTATTAAATCAATGATATTGGAGATGCGACACTCTCATTGCACACTGCGAAAGTTTGCGTACAAACCGCAACATTCCAGAAGAGTGGCAGTGATGGAGACTGTAATCTTTTAAAATAGGCTATGTATAGTGAATGAAATCATACTGGACGACTGCATTATTATGCCCTTCTTAACTATGCGTAAAAGGTAGGCTATACAATTTACACCGGCTACCAGAGGAGCGAGACGCGCGCTGGGATCCTTTCCACTTTAAACTTTTATCACAGATGCAATATCTGTTCTTATTTTTATAGTTAACTTAATATCTAGGAGTCATGCAGAGCCAGATGTCTCGCTTGCTTGCTTGTCGGAAATGGAAGACCTACAACACAAGATCAAAATGTTGTGAGCGCTAATATTTCAACACGCATGATTATGAATTATGAAACCAAATGTAGCCATACGGCGGTTTCATTTTACGCCCTCAAGAAGATTAATAGGGTCCATTTGGTTACCATCTCCATCATTAAAGCTGGGAATCACCTGGGACACCCTCATTGTCAAAACATTAAACAAATGGCAATTAAACTGACGTTAGATAGCGAATATATTTGTTTAATTTCGTCATTTTAATATTATAAAATCACAACCCATTTCCTGCCCTCAAGAAGATTAATATAGGGTCCATTTGGTTACCATCTCCATCATTAAGCTCCCGATCCACAGGTTGAGAACCACTGCACTTGTCTACAGTACAGTTGTCACTACCTGTACTAGCTACCTTCTTTATACACTATTATGGAGAGGTAGTTCACATTTTTAATGGAGAGGTAAAATGTCCTCCAATTCTGGAATGACCCATTTTGGTTACAACAATATATTCATTATTTATTTATATTGGTCGGCAAAGCCCATGGGACCTTCCGCGATCCCACGTTGGCTCGGGAACCATATAGTTTGAGAACCACTGCCCCTTTCAGATGCAATATCTGACTTAATAGGCTACCTAGTCATGCAGACAAACTTTTTGAAAATTTGTTTTACTCCAGTCAGCTGTTGCAGCGACCACCAGCTGGAACTGATGCGCTAATTATTGATCTGATCTAGTTTGTAGCGCACTACATCGTTCAAGTTCAAACTCTCTCGCATGCTCACAAGACGCTCACATCACAACATGTCGCTTTGATGTCATTCAGAATGTAATGGGCAATTTCCTATTGATCAGATACACACCTGAAAGCATTCACGCTGATGAACAGTTAATTTGAGCAGTGATGGAAAAAGTACTCTCATTCTTTACTTAAGTAAAAGTATCAATACTCCATTATAGCTACAAATATGTCACAGACAGAGAGAGAGGGAGAGAGAGAGAGAGAGAGAGAGAGAGAGAGAGACTCTTATAGCGAATATATTTGTTTAATTTCGCCGTTTTATAATATTTAATTGGCAGCACTGATGAAAGCACCATGCGTGCCTTGTAGAGAGGCTGCGCAAAAAAAGAAAAGGAAAAAAAAGCAGTTGATGACCAGCGCGCGACGGAGCTGTCATTTGATGCACATTGCAATAGTATTTTGTAGGCCTACACTGTAAAGAGTTGAAGGGGGAGACCTTGAAATGTTCGAGAAACACAGAATCCACAGCGCCAATATTTATTATAATGTAAATACAAATATTGGAGTTGCCCACAATCTGCACCATTCCAGAAGAGTGCGGGGATGGAGAGACTAGAGAATCTCCTGAAAGACGGACGGAATGTAAAGTAGCCTAACTGAAATCATACTGGAAAGTAGGCAATTTCAAACGCAGTTTCTTTTTTCTTGTTTTGTTTGGTGTTGCACTGCGGGACTCATTGAATATGCGAACAGAAGGTAATAAAATGGATTTGGGAGCATAGCCTAATTACAATGCTTGTCTCATAAAAAACAATATATATGTTATAGTTGAAGGGCAAATACACGTTATACACAGTAGTATGGTCGGCAATGTGCGAGCCCATGGCACCTTCCGCGACCCCAAGTTGGGTCGGGACACATAGTTTGAGAACCGCTGCCACTTTGTCTTTCCGTGGAGGCTGGAGCCTTGTTTCTTTATTCAATCAACTGCCAGAAAAAATAAAATTAAACTTTTTCCCCACTCAACTCTGGCCCGAGATCGCTAGGGGTGGTCATCCAGGATATCTGGCTCAATTGTAATGGTCTGAGATATTTCACTTGGCACAGCGGGATATACCGGGCCCGAATTCAAGGCAGAGGATCGCTGTCGTTTGAAATGAACACCGATAAACCCCCGGGCACGAGATCTGATCTGATGCAATATCGCATTTCGTCTGCGTGGGCCCTAACTATGGTCTTTATCTGTGTGTCAACCCCCACTCCATAGCAATTTACAAATATGTTAATCCCAATGTTATCATGTTTTTTCTATCATGTGTTCATCAATGTATTCATTTGAACATTATTTTTCATTTTCATCTCAAGGAGACAACACATTGGAGGAGTCCCTACTCAGCTCTGCTGCAAACCCAGTCCAGACCTTCAACAATGGGGGTGGAGAGTCACAGCTGGAACGCCAAACAAACATCTTCTCAATCAAAATAATAACAAAATATGCCTTCAACTTGTCACTGTAACAACTACACATACTGAAATATGGTTCAATTAAACATCCGACAAGCTGCTAAAATAAAACTACAAAGGATGTATACATTGAACTGATTGAATATGTTATTACATTCTACAGTCTTCTTTACATTTTACTATTGAGCCAAATAAACGTTTAAATAATATGGAAATGGAAATCCTAATATGTCTTTATTAAATTGAGGGTACCAGTTTAAGAAGACATTTAATCATTTCAATATAATTATATTGTTTTGACATTGGAACATATCTGTAAAATCGGTTGGCTACTTCTTTTGACTCATCTGGTGATGACATGACACTCTTTATAATCCATGGTATTGGTGTATTTGCATGAAAATCAAGGTGCTAGCAGGCTTGATTGGCCCATATAGCCTATTGTCATACTGTAGGCTATACAGACTATGTACACAATGAATTATTTAAACAATGTGTCTCATGTTGCTCACAGGTTTGGGTGAAAGGAGGATTTAGCATTGTGAATTGATTGAATAATTGATTAAACATGAATGCAAAACAGCAAGAGTAAAAGGATAGTTCCATGATTAAAAGGCGTAGGCTATACATTCTAAACTACTATTGAGAATAACAGGGTGAATGCATTGAAACGTTGTAGCCATTTAATAGTCTGTAGGTTGGTCAAATAGTGTAGGTTGGTCAAATAGTGTATTTTATACATGTTCCCACCAAGGTAGCCTTTCAACATCTTAAAACAGTCTTTGATTGTGTTACTGGTGAATGTGTATTTATTTATTTATGTGACATCAACGGACGAGATGCTGCGCAGCTTCATCAGTACCATAGCAAAGGTAATAAAAGAGTAAAGACGGGATAAAGGAAATCATTAAATGGAGAACATTAAATTAACTTCTGAAAAGGCTTCTAAGCCTACACTATAGCCTACTAAAAACTAGTGGAACCGCGATCTTGCCACACGTGAATAATTGGTTGTAAACAATAACACAGACAATGTAAATCCTTAGTCTAGTTGTGGGAAGAAAAGGTTATCATCATGGCCCCAAATAACTTTTAAATATCTTGCAATTGGCGACGAGTCTCTTACTAAATCGGCAAGAGTGCCTCTCATCCTCAATACATAAAGGCTAAGCTATATAACTTCTCCATCAGCAGTCAGTGGTGCGTGTTCCCCACTCCCAAGCCCCCACCGTTGCGCACAGATTCACCGGGAAATACCCGGTCGCCTGCCTCGCAGGAGAAAGTAAACGTTAGCTGCTTAGCTAGTTAGCTTCAAGTTAGCCTCTAAGCTAGCAGCTACATAATTCGAACTATGGTAAACCCTGAGGCTTGACCTGCTGCGGTGAATATGCGACTACTTCATTGCATACACCGTGCTGGCGTGCGTTTGTCCACACTTCCATCCGATTGCCTTTTAAATGTAAATTTCCCATCCACGGAGTCTTGTGTAATGTATGTGTAATGTGTATGCGAGCGCAGCCGTGCAGGGAGAGGGACTGCTGCGCTGGTTTGGTTTGGTTTCCCTACGGAACTATTTTCAGGGTAGGACCAGAGCAGACTTGCCCCGACGTCACAGCATATGGAGAGACGCCCCCTTATGCCAAACAATGCGTTGTGTTTCCCCAGGCTTTTATTTTTTCTTCCTATCGCCAAAATAAAAGTCTGGGTTTCCGAGGCTACTTTGGCATTGACCGGGCAAACGGCGACTGAGATTTGGTGCACACAAACTGCGAGGACGCACGCACGGACGGACGGACGCACGCACGGACGGACGCACGGACGGACGGACGAAGGGGAAAACATACTCTCCCCCATGCCTTCGGCTGGTGGAGACAATAATAAAAATAGATAATAATATAGATTAAATAAATGACAATCAATTGTTCAAACCTAGACCCCTATTTGGATGCATATGGTAGAGTTGGAACAGAATATCAATGTAACATCATGATATGAGACTAGATACAGTCTGGGACGTTGGTTTATTGTCATATCATGATAAAGGTTAACGTTAAACGTGGATTATTATCATATGTTCTTGGTCTTAAGTATTAGACCTTATACTGTATACGTAGTTGACTGTAGTCCCCCGGACATCTAGGCTCGCTCTACATTAGGCTCTATCTACACAAATCTTTGCCAAAACTAGTGATCTACTATTTTGCTGAATTATTTTGCCCCAGAATTGCGACACAAAGATTGGCGAAGTTAAAGGCGGCATTACAATACACATTTCTGAGCTTATTAGATTTTCTCAATAGTCCCAGCCCTAGAACCACATCAAAGTTATCTTACTTGACTGTGTTCTAAAATCTAATTTAAGCTCACTGTTAATTCAACTAAGTGTTAGTTGCCAGTGCTGTAGCGTTTTGGGGGGGCAAACAACAGAGAGAGATGGTAGACTCGGGCTGAGGGAGACGATAGCCCCTGACCCATTATTCCAGTAAAAAGCTTCCATGCTCCGCGGGGAGCATGGAAAATGATTAATGGGCACATTCCGGCAATCAGCAGGCCATGAGAGCACCACCTGTCAGAGATCCAACTGACCCTTGTAGATTTATAGCTAATAATTGGGCACGAGTGTAACCAACTGAGGCTCTATCGGTACCACACAGGGTACAAACAGACATGAACAGGGTGAAATCAATCTGCTTCCTGCATGCTGATAGAATACAGGGGTAGTGGAGTTTCAGCCAAAAGGACCCATCTTCAATTTCATGAGCTCTCAAGAAACTGAGACTGGCGACTCCGAGGGAGGCATCTTCCCTAAAATAGACTGCGGACAGACTGAAATGAGCCACATCTTAGCGATGTCTCTCTTTACTCCATAGTTTGAATACCTTGCAAAAAAACATACACATAGTAGTCACCATAAAGCTGAGTTAAATGATGATAAAGCTGCGTTTTGAGAACACATCACTTCACATCCTCAATATCTCCAAATAATGAAACTGGCAAATGCAACAACTTGACCCCTTTAGCCACATGAACCCTATAGCGTCCCTATTTGCGAGCTTATAGATCGGCTATTTTTCAGCAAAGAGGTTTGGTCCAGTGGGAAAAAAGGAGGGGGCCAAGCATAGAGCCCTGGGATGGCCCAGGTCAACAAAATATATAGGGTTTAAGTGGTTAAAACGTAAGAGCATTTGTCTTTATTTATCGACCAAGCTTTTTTTTATATAGGGTTTAAGTGGTTAAAAGCCCATCTGTTACACAGCACCACCACCGGCAGGGCAAGATTAGCCACTGAGGCTGAAAGAGTCAGGTCGCTCGCTCTGTAAATGGCAAAACAATCTCTATCCGTGTCACTCGATTTGAAACATCCAGTTATGTCGTGTCATTCGAGCGTAGGATGATTTCAATAAAGCTCACGTAACAAGCCATGGGAAACATGCCAGTGTTATTGTTAATTAACAGAACGCTGAGATCTGATCAGGACAAAAGGCATATTCGCCTTCAAAGAGGAGGAGGAGGAGGGGGGGGGGGAGAGAGTGAGCGTGGGCAAGCGGCTGACATTTCCATTTGTGCGAGCAACACGAGCTTGCAAGAAAGCCATATTATTGTCGCTGTATGCAAACATAGTGGGGGGATATATGAAACCCCGCAGAATGGAGCTGATGGGCCGCCTGTCTAAATAACCTCACGTGATGACTGGTCTTAGCGCTCCATTTCCTCCTCCTAACACTAATGTCACACCCACCCACACCCCCCACTCAACCCTCGAGGACGACCCCCACCCCCACTCCTTGCCTTGCGTCGTATCATTTGCGCTACATCAGCCCACCACCCCCCATTTTCCTCGGCGTTCAGTTTATATCCCTCCAGGCTGCTTCAGGGTGCGAGACGTTTCCCATTTTTACCCACAGATCCTGGTGTCAGGGGTCACTGTTCGGCCCACCCAGGGGTGTCGCACCAAATTCTGGGCCCTGGGTACAAGGATTCACTGCTGGCCCCCATGAATGTTCTTCCTGGACATTTAGACTGGGAACACATTACGCATTATTTTGTGCTTTAACTAATGAAAAATTGCAGATATACAAGCTCACAGCGCGGCACTCGGTGCCATGCTGCAAGCTTGTAGATCTGCTATTGCTGAAAAATCGTGAAAATTTGTGCCAGTCTTTGAATATTTCAAATCCTCCTTCTAAGGTTTTTTGAAAAAAAAAAAAAAAAAAAAAAAAAAAATAGGTTTCAATTTGGTGCTCAAACCTTTTCAACCCCCAGAAGCAACATTTGAGTTACACAGGTTCACTTAAAAACACATAATTCACAGATTTGCACAAATTTTCACGACTTTTCAAAAAATAGCAGATCTACAAGCTCGCAGCACGGCACTCGGTGCCGCACTGTGAGCTTGTATATCTGCTATTTTTCAATAGCTAAAGCATAAAATAATTAAGGCCCCTCCACCTTGGGCCCTAGTAACCCAGTCCCACTTTCCCCCCCCTTGTGACGCCCCTTACCTCATTCTCTCACCCCCACCTCGCCACCCCGCACCCTCGTCGATCTGTCTTTTTCTCCTCTCTCTTGAAATCCTCCGTCCGGTGCCCTCCTGACAGCCAGCCATCAGCCCGGGTGCAATTTAAAAAGCCCTTCAACAGCTGCCATTCCAAAGGGCTGGCTATCAGTCCAGCTGCCAAAGCCCCGACAGGGACTCTGCCTCAGCCAGCAACTTTGAACGGCAGGTTGGTTTTCCCCTTGTTGCAAATGGACTGGAGGTGAAAGACTCTATTCCTTGAAAATCGTCTCAGTCAAAGACCTGGCGGAGCGAGGGAGATGAGGGGACACCTCTCTCTTTTTTTCCCCAGCCTTTTCTCTCCTTGCTGTCTCTATCACTCTCCCTTTGCCCGCCTTGAAACGTTTGGAATCAGCGATATTACTTCCTACCCCTGGAACGCCAGAAACCTTTACATCTGAGCGAGTGAAGCCCGCAGCGTTGCTATTTTTTGAAGTCGCGTGGATTTGGGGGAATGTCGAACATTTTCATGTAGAGGCACTGACACAGCATATAGACATTTGAGATAAAGATGTCAACATGGGGTGTTGAAACACGTTGGCAGACCTCAGTTAGAATTATCATGTACTGTAGGAATGTCATGAGGAGAGAGAAGAAAGGAGAAGAGAAGAGAATGCAAGGGAATTGGTTTCACTGTTTGCAGGCATTGTGTGTGTGTGTGTGTGTGTGTGTGTGTGTGTGTGTGTGTGTGTGTGTGTGTGTGTGTGTGTGTGTGTGTGTGTGTGTGTGTGTGTGTGTGTGTGTGTGTGTGGGACAGGGAATTACTACTTTGTGGGGACCTCATGTCCCCACAAAGATAGTACAATCAGAGGAAAAAACCTTGTGGGGGCTTATTAATAGGTCCCATCCCAACAAGGTGTTTAGGGGTTAGGTTAAGGGTTAGGGTTAGGGTTAGGGTTAGGGTTCAAAATGAATGGAATGTCCCCACAAAGATAGTAGACTATGTGTAATGTCCCCACAAAGTAGCAATTGCAAACCTGTGTGTGTGTGTGTGTGTGTGTGTGTGTGTGTGTGTGTGTGTGTGTGTGTGTGTGTGTGTGTGTGTGTGTGTGTGTGTGTTCGTGCGTGCATGTGCGTGTGCGTGTGCATGTGCGTGTGTAGTATGCTGAATATTGCTTGCTACAAAGTGCTTTTAGCCTGAAAGTACCAAGGAAAAACAGTCCAAGCCGCCCACCGCTATGAACTTCTGTCCCATACGTCTTTGTCAAACATATTTGCTGTGAACCGAATAAGGGCTGAGATCAATCCAAGTGCTACTTTCGCAGGTGTCTCTTACCGAAGGCAGCAAAACTAGGTTGATACGCGGCAGTCCAGCCCACACTGTCAAATGTACCAAATGGCTACCAGTGACATTCATAGACCGGCCATCTGGTCTCCAGTGTCCAAGACTGGGTTAGAATTATTTGTAGGGTAGAATAGAAAGTCTGTAGCCATGTTTCCATAAACTTATTCGAATTAGGGAAGCGAATTATCAGAAATACGCATTAAGACAAAGCAAATTTAGCATGTTTCCATTTGCGGGTGTCATTCGAATTAGCGAGGGTCGCAAGAGTTGATCGGGCTGTTTTTTTTCAGACCGAACCTGAGCACTGCACCGTCTGCACGTCTGACTGCTGTGACTCGGTCGCTGTCTAGTAGTGGGAAGAAGGGGGTTATCAGTCATCATCATGGCCCCAAATAACTTTTAAATATATTACAATTGGCGACGAGTCTCTTACGAAATTGGCAAGAGTTCCTTTCAATACATAAAGCTACCGGTTCACCGGGAAAACCGCGGTCGCGTCGCTGCACAGTGCTGCTCATCCTGCAAGTTTCAGCGTCCTCTGGAAGGTCAGGTGGCCGATCTGCAAGCTCACAACGCGGCACGGAGACGTGGATGCGAGCTGGTCTGAGCTTGTAGATTGGGCACTTCAGGCACGCAACACCGTGGGATGAGGAAGGGTTCGCCACCGATGGCTTGAGGTGAAAACGGGAGGAATTTACACACGGTCCGTGTCACTCCGTGTGTAACAAACAACTTTTGTTTTGTGGGCTAACGCTATACCATGGACGTAAAGCGGCAGGGGAAATGGACCTAGAACGTCATAATCTATTCGCATTTATTGTCTGACCCGTTTCCATTCACTTATGTGCATTTAGTTTATTCGATAAAGTCTCAAAATCCTCCTCCTCCAAGCGGATAACTTTTTTTGTGGATAATGAAAGTTTATTCGCATTTTGAAGTGTTTCCATAAAAACATTTTGCGAATAAGCCGTTAATGCGCAAAAAGTGGCTTTATGGAAACGCCACTTGTGGCCTTTTTCCTGTCTCAACTGGCAGCTAGGGGACATGAAAACTGTTATTGGTGTTATGGATACAGTCATTTCAAAACCCATTGGTGGTGCGGCATAGGCAATGGTGTAAAGTAACTTAAGTACATTTACTTAAGTACTTTACTACTTTTGTACTTGAAGTACCTTTATTTAACTGGAGTATTTTCAGTACTTTTAGTTCTACTCCACTACATCTCAGAGGCAAATATTGTACTTTTACTCCACTACAATTAATTGAAAACTTTAGTTACTCTGTAGATTTAGATAATTATTACAAAACATATATTAACCACTTCAGCCCTATATACATTTCAGCCATTTGAAAATAGCTGATCTACAAAAACAAGCTCACAATGCTTCGCCTAATCTGCTATTTTCAAAGGATTTTTTATTCATTTTGAAAACTTGTGAAACAGGCCATTCTGCATAATGAGTACTTTCTACTTTTGGTACTTTATGTACATCTTCATACCAATACTTTTGTACTTTACTCAAGTAATTGTTTTACTTTAACTTTAACAGAGTATTACTTAAGTAAAAAATGAGAGTACTTTTTCCAGCACTGGACTGAGAACCTCTTATCGGCAGTAAAATACGGACAAAGCTGTAATAAGGCGATGTCAAGCCACATACTTTAATTTCAGTTAAGGCACCACAATGACTTGATCCTTTCAAAAATGGCAAATATACCCCAGGATATTTTGGGGTGTGTTGACAGTCTATAAAAAAAGAAAAAAGAAAAAAAAACAACAACATATACAGTATATACTGTATACTGTATATATAGTCTATATATACCAGTAAGAAAATCTTACAAACTTTGTCAAAGAGACACGGCTCTAACAGGGGTATTCTCCATTCATCGAGAGGCTTTGCCAGTTGAATAAAACAGCCCCAGTCAGTGCCCAGAGCTGAAGGAGTCGAGTTCATGTGGAGGGACCGTAGTCATTGTGTGGCGTGACTCTCTTACTGTACACCAGAGCTTTTAGTGTATTGTGTGACTGCACCAGTTTTTGTCCATACCCACAGGCCGTCCCAGCTAGATGGGCTGCACTGCTGTGTGCAGTACCTGGAGGATGTGGGCATGCTTTGGACTGTGTTGGGTAATTGTTGGGTATATTAATATGAGAGAGGGCAGAGTTCTCCCATGCTGAAAATTGCCCCGAGATGGCTGGCATTGTGGATGGGCATCTTTCAGCGGAGGAAGTTAATGGATTTGAAGTAGGCCGTCTAGAGTTAAATTGAATCCACCAGAAATGGAGGGGCTTTGATGTAGAAAATATTGAGCCATGGTTATAATTCGATGTTAAAACCCCAAAGGACCAAAGTCACCTGCATATTCTGAGCAATCTTATCCTTTAGAAAGCTTCTGAGGTCATCGGTGCATAGACTGTAGCTTAATGAGGTATGTACAGTATATACCTGACCTGAAATAGTTGTTCAAATTAATGGTGGACCCAGGTCCACAACTTGAACCTCCACGACTGTACGTTTGGCAAAATAATTGAGAAAAGGATCCTGGCAAAATAATTGGGAAGAGGATCATGAGAGTACCATTAACCCTTTTTGTGCTTATCCCGGACAAGTTCGGCTTTTTTTTCAATCCAATCCAATGCAATGTTTTTTTTGTGATATTTTACTTACCCTGAGCTGCTTGTAGAGATGTGGGTGGTCCTGGCTCGTCCTACGCTTTCCAACGAGTGATTCTAGATGGTCCGACGATTTATTCCATTGAAAATGGTTTAGAATAAAGTTTAGAGCCCCCCCAAAAAAACTCAATCTATACTGTCGGCGGCGCGACGTATTCCGGGGTGCCTATCCCGATCTAGTCCGGGATATTTAATACAATTAATTAATTAATCGGAGGCCTCAACGAAGCCCCGGTCTAAATGTCCATCCAAGCCCCGGGCCGCGATTCTGTTTACATCGGCCCGTAATCGGTTAACGCCGCCGCCCCACGCCGCCCACTCCAATACAAACTCACATCTTTAGAGACCTTTTTCTCTGAACTGTGTTCCCAGTGCAACGACAACGTTTTTTTGCGGCTAAAATAGCTTCAGATCGGGCTTCTAAAAAATAAAGAAGCTAATAGCTAACTGTTAGCTAACTTCCTCCGGTCTTCCTTCATAACAGTGAATGCAGTGAAATCCTAAACCACTGCTGCCTGTGGAGACGGAAGTTAGAGCGAAGGTCTATGCAGAAATGTCTGGCACTCTAGCGGCACCTTGTGGCCCCTGGCATTAAATCAGTTAATCCTATACACCAAAAAAGAAAAAAAAAAATCTGCTTTCTGACTATACTCAACTCGACTGTAATTCAATAATTCTTCAGTAATTGACTGAAGAACTCAGGTAAGGTCATATCGGGTGGTTTGCTTTACAGTCATGTGTGGTTCCCTTATGCTCTGAATATTTTTTTATAGGTTACGCGATACGGTCCTTATTTTTGCAACATTTTCTTCTCAACATGTTCCTCTTTTCCGCAGGAATACTGTCAGATGTTTCTGTTGTCTTATCCTGCCTCTTCTGCCTCTCCTTGGTCAATAAAGAGAGAAAAGCCATTCATCTCTAGTGGAATATATCAGTTAATGGAGAACGTGACCTTCCCCTGCCCTACTGTAATAGACTAGCATCATTAGCGGGAGGGTAAAGGGAGGGGTCCCCATCCATATGTTTTCAATAATTACTTTGCAGCTGTGTCCGGGCAGGCACATATCAAATTCTTGAGGTGGGACCATAGCGGTATACTATACTGCTTACCTCTACATTTGTACCTCTCAAACGATCGTACAGCATGGTAATTTCTGAATTCAGTATAAATTACTTGATTGCTCACATCGACAAAAGGTGCTGGACTGTAAAATATATATATCCTGATGAAGGCCTTTGTGTCACAAAGGCCTTCATCAAGATGTGCTGTCAAAACATAGCTAATGCAAAAGAAAACTAAAAATGATTTAGGTACATTTGAGCAAGTGACAAAATGTTCACTTTAGCCACTTGAACACCTAACGTCCTATTCTGGGCAAGTCACAATAGGCAAAATAGGCTGATGGTCACAGTCGTGGCACATTGTGATCTGCTATTTTAAGGGAAGAGATTTAGTGCAGATATAAGGATATACATATTTTGTATATATTATTTAAATCCATCATCCGCTAGAAATGATTGTGCACAGCCACCTTGCACATATGTAATAGGTTATAGGTGACGAAATTTTGGACCGCAACACCTCCCGCGATTTCCAAACCTGCAATCAAACGCAATCAAACGATGATAAAATCAAGTGTAAATGCTGCTTCATCACAACACAAAGAGGCTCTGGGCCATGGCATGGCTCTACAGCGTATGAATGACACGTTCTTCGTCACAAAGCCCACCACTCCCATCCCAACTCTGCCACATCTCTTCCCCCAATCTATTTTCTGCCTGGCTAGGCTTATGAAACTGCATACATTCTGTCACATTATTCCCATGGCATTCCCACACTGTTTAGTTCTTGGCTGCATGAGACCGGCTGTATAGACTTGGAAATGTGGGCCCAAACAACGGAAGGAATGTGAAAGCTCATTAGAAACAGAAAGAAAAACCTCTCAGTTTTTCTCAAGTGATATGGCGAATGCATTTGTGTTTATGTTTAAGGTCATGGCAGCACATGGCAGTCACACATCACTTCACTGTCTGAAAATCTAATGTCTGCCATTCTATTAGATTTCTCTGTGGTTAGCTGCAGATTAAATGGTAATATACAGCAGCTTGCAATAACAATTCAACAAACGTCGGGTTAAAAGCATGCAAGCTCTGGGATAATATTGAATAAATAGAGCTGTGACCTTTAGTTGAATACGATGAACAGTGAGCTAAACTTTAGCTGGTGCCCAACCTTTTATGTCTTATGTACTGTAACCCATTGGCATTCTTTAGCTGCTAAAGAATGCAAATAGGCTGCAAAATATAAACAATATGATAATACAAAACTACATTGAGTCAAAGTGTTATCCGCTAGTAAAATTAATTAATGGGAGAAAAAAACAACAACAAAAAGTTGATGCAAGTAAAAAAAATCATTAGCAAGTGGCAAATTACCTTAATGTCTCTATTCGTTCCAGCTTGAGCTGGTGTTGTGCATTACAATGGCTGCATGAGAGCCAAACACTAATAGAAATACAAGGAGGAAATAAGAGAGAGTGGTGCATCACAAAAACTAATTCTCGCTGTCAGGCAGGAAGAACCCTTGTACATTCTTTCCCCCTTAAATTTATGCTATTTCTTATCCTTTAATCGCTTGATCCCTTTTTTATGCTTTGTTAGCCTATAGGGGTGCCAGGTTAGGACTGCCTGTGGGTATAGAAAATATTGAACCAATGGAAAGTATTAACATTAGCTTGTGACTACTGTAAATATAATAACTACATTGGACCAATTGGATTTTTAATTTGTATTTTTCAATTTCCTGAAAAGTAACATTTTGGACATACAAGGTTTCTGCCTGACCAGAACCAACGGGAATCACAGTGAGTCAATTTTACTACACAATATGACAGCATAGTGTTGCTGTCGGGCAATAACCTCTTATCTACAATATTTCTGTGTTTTTTGTAGGTGTCAGTGTCACACATAAGAATCAAAAGTAGCAAGCTCGAAATTTGTCGCGAAGCAACATGTTTGAGCTTGCAGACAGGCTACTTTTGCTATTATTATTATTCAAATCCTAAAATGTCACAGTTTTGGACATGTATGAGGTTTCCACCCGACAGAGACGATAATCTATAAGCAGCTCATAACTAGACAAACAAACAGCCTCCTTATATTGATGTTTGCACTAACGCAATCATTTTTACGCATCCCTTTTTTGTCCTGACAGCTTTCCTTTATCTGTATTGCCTATTTTATGACATTGGGGATTTGTTAAATTATAGGTCAAATCAATAAGCGATAGAGTTGGATTCACCTTGTCAGTATATTTCAAAGAAAGCCCAGGGCCGTCATTCTTTATGATTTGTATACAAAATTTTCATCAACACAAGATAATTGGTATACGATGTACATACAGGTATGTTCACCTCATGCACACCCGCAAGCAATGTGCTTTGTTCAATCCCACACGTTCAAAATCGCTATACGTACAAGTCTCATTTATAATGTACTTAGTTACTTTACACCACTGGAATTTGTAACGACCCGCAAAAGACGTGGCTGTAACTTGCTCCTCTCAGTGAGCTAGCTCTGTTAGCGTTGCCTGTTACCTGCCTGGTCTGACGAGTTGGGGACCGGAGTTCGATTCCCGCTCGGGTCGCGTAAAAGCTTGGTACCGCCTTTCTAATGCGCGATAGACCGGCGGTAACTTGCTCCGCTAAGGGAGCTACCTCTCTTCGCATTGTAGATCGTCTATTTTTACATGACCGAAATGCATATAGGCTATAATTGTCTGTTATAATAATCAAAACTTACAAAGTAACTAGTGACTAAAGCTTTCAAATAATTGCAGTGGAGTAAAAAGTACAATATTTGGATCCGAAATGTAGTGAAGTAGAAGTAAAAGTATTTTGGAAATTGGAAATAGGTCAATTACAAATACCTCAAAAGTGTACTTTCCACCACTATTTCAAGAACTCCCAGTAGATATGCACCAGGCCAAGGGTCTCCATTTGATACCATTTTAATGTATTTTATTTTATAGGCTATAACCAATGTGCAATTAAAAGTGTTTATTCAACTGTAAGAGTTTACATTTGGACCCATTCTGGTCCGCGGGCTAGATGTTAAAACCCAGGATCTAGGCCTATTATAATAACTAGAAGCTGGGCCGCCCTTCGGGCGGCCCAGCGTCTAGTCGGCGACCTGGCCAACTCGGAACAATGTAAATAGGGAATGAATGCCCCGCCCTTTAATGCAAACCCCATTATACCTGTTTTCATAGGACCCGTTTTGACCATCTGTCTGCCTGTGTCCATTTATGCCCATATATGGAGATATCTGTATCTGTCTGTCTGTCTGTCGGCGTCCATTTTATGTCCATATATGGAGATCACTGCAGTTATAGTTCTGGGTCCATTTTATGCCCATATATGGAGATATGTGTCTATCTGCGTCCATTTTATGCCCATATATGGAGTATCTGTCTGTGCCTCCAACTGTGTTGCAGACACAGTGCCGGTTCCCCCTTTAATGCAAACCTCATTATACCTGTTGTCATAGGACCCGTTTTGAACATCTGTTTGCCTGTGTCCATTTATGCCCATATATGGAGATATCTGTATCTGTCTGTCTGCGTCCATTTTATGCCCATATATGGAGATCTTTGACCATCTGTTTGCCTCTGTCCATTTATGTCCATATATGGAGATATCTGTATCTGTCTGTCTGCAATCCATTTTATGCCCATATATGGGGGCATTAATTTTATGCCCATATATGGAGAACGCGCGTGCCCGTGGGACGAACGCCCATATATGGAGAACGCGCGTGCCCGTGGGACGAACGGTTCTCGAGATACGCGGATTACATACATACATACACACTCACAGAGATTTTTTGTTGACTCATGTGGCGTACGTGATGTCAGAGCCTTTTATGAAGTGATGTCACAATGAGTCAGAGCTTTCGCCGATTTCCTCCGGAACAGCCTGATGTCAACAATCAACCCCGCATAAGGAGATTCCGAACGTTTCGCGCCGGTTCGGGAAAACCGCGCGTCGGGTCGGGTCGAGACCCGGCGATGCACTCCGTGCCGCGGCGGGGAACGCGCGTGCCGAATCTGAAGCCGGTGGGACGAACGGTTCTCGAGATACGCGGATTACAGACACACACACAGACAGACAGACAGACAGACAGACAGACAGACACGCAGAGACTTCTCGCATTTATAGATAGATGAAGAAAAACACCCCCAAATGACCATTTGTGGTAAAACTTCCCTCACAGTGCTGCAGCATATCATTGCTGTTGGGCAGAAACCTTTTTATGTTTTCTTTTTCATAATTCCAAGCCCCCAGAACCCTGGGGGCGCCCTGAAACCAAATGGACATGGTGGCCGTTTTGAGGTACTGCAGTTGGGGCCAGAAACATGAACACGCGTCTATAGGCTTCTTTGTATTGACGCGCGTTCATACCGGAAGTGCTCATTCATGAATTCGAGCACCAGCGCGTCCATGAACACAAACTATGACGAAAAATGCGTCACAAAGGCCCCACTACGTCACGGTTTTACTAGCCGGAAGGAGGGGTGAAAACGCCTCATGCGCTGGGTGAGCAACTCAATGCAAGTGGACGGGCGGGGATATCTGGTGTCCTCTCTATTCTTATTATAACACTATGCATAATTCCTTATACAAGAGTGTCACGCAAAAGTCTTTCACCCGACAGCAACAATATGCTACAGTAGAACCGTATTATCCAAACCTCACTCATCCAAATCCACTCAAATGAACAGGGCCTATTTTATTTAGGCCTAGTTCAGACTAAAGATTCACGAGAATTAACTATTTTAAGGCCACCATATCACGTGTCACATGCTAGAAATAGTTATAACGTATTATGTGCTTGAAGTGCTATTATGTGCTTGAAGATCTGCAATTTTCACTGTACAACACCTGCAATTCGCAGCGTATTAATTAACCCTTAGTACTGGACTTTTTTATTGATTGAATACTTTATTGACAATTTTTGGTACGGGCAGTACAACAAGTTAAAAACACACCAAATGGATCACTCTAAAAGCCAGGGGCTTGTTTCCATTGTGGTCCATTAAACATTCAACATTCAACACTCATTATATAAAATCAAAATATGCACGCACGCACGCACGCACGCACGCACACACTTGAAATGCCAGGAAAACAGCAACAACAATCAACAGCAGTGAACCTTCATATTGAGAGAGTTCCCACAGCTATCAGCTAAAAATAGGTTAAAAAAATTTGAAGCAAATGCCTATTGAAAACGTTATGGATCCCTGTTTTAGTCTGTTTTGCTTAATATTTCCATACACAGTGATTTACAGTTAAGGGAGTGGAAAATGTTGGAATATTTGTTGAGAAATGTATGGATTTTATGTGAATAAGGCTTATCAATCAGATCCCCCCAGTAGAACTTTAAGACTATGCCCTATTTAGACAATCTTTGACACATCTCATATCCCTCTATACCAAATCTCTTAACCGATAATAGCCGATCTACAAGCTATGCATTGCGCTGCGACACATTGTGAGCTTCCTACTTTTGCCTAATGTTGACCCATTATGACATGCCCAGAACAGGGTCGCTAGGGTTCAAGTGGTTAATGAGGTAGCCTACAGTAGAAGTATATATTCTTAGCACTTTCTGGCAATTCTGCAGAACTTGTCATCTTGTTGTATTTCATGTTTGCTCATTTGGCCCAATACATCATTTTTAGGGCTGCCCTATATTATGTGTAATGATAACATTGCAAAGGATGTAATGCAAGGCAAACTGGGACAGTTATTTAACCACAGGGTTTAAGTGGATAAAGTTAGCTCATTTGGAACAACTGATACTGTATCAGTTACGGCTGCACTGTATCGTCTCAGTGTACACATGTGCATCACATTGCAATGGATGCTACTGTATGTAGGGCAAACTGGGCCAATTGTTAAAGTTCTGCTAACTGTATAATAGAAAACAAACACAAGCAAGGGTCACATTTTTCAAGACTATTTTGGAAGATAACAAACAAAACCAACAAACAACAGTATAATATGCATGTATTGGTTTTGTTATTTATTCCGAAATAGTGGACTATATACTATCATTTGGACTCCACATACATAACATTAACATAATTTAATGGCTTCTTTTCAACTACTATAGTACTGGACCTACAGTACACTGTGCTGCACAAAGCATTAGGTGTCACATTGAAGTATTGAAAGATCTTCGCTCCCCCACTAAAATCCCCCTAACCAGTGCTAGAATGATCAATTATTTCCAAATGGAGCTATTGCGGAAGGTGGGCTGGGGTGATCATCTGAGAGATAATCTAAACACAAGGTCATTGTCAATCAGCATCAGCAGCAGCAGCAGTTATGCGTTTATAACTGGCAGCTTCGTGCCCACGTCATCATTAAAATGCTGCTCAGATCCTGAAACATTTATTCAAACCTTGTCCTATCTGTTCCACCAAGTATGAGACTCATCTACAGGAGCACCCACGGGTGTTACAAGGGGGGGACAGAGTTACTAGGGTCCAAGGTGGAGGGGCAGATATAGTATACAAGCTCACAGCGCGGCACCGAGTGTTGCGCTGCGAGCTTGTAGATCTGCTATTTTTGAAAAGTTGTGAAAATGTGTGCAAATCTTTGAATATATGTATTTTTTAAGTGAACATTTGTAACTCAAATTTCGCTTCTGGGGGGTCCCTGGAACTAAATATTTTGAGATGGGGGTCCGAGGCCAAATACATATAATTTTTGGGGTCATTCACATGAAAAACTGACTGACATGAGCACCACTGACATAGAAACATAGTTTTTTCAAAAAACCTTAGAAGCATTTGAAATATTTAAAGACTTGCACAGATTTTCACGTTTTTTCAAAAATAGCAGATCTACAAGCTCGCAGCGCGGCACTCGCGTTGTGAGCTTGTATATCTGCTATTTTTCAATAGTTAAAGCACAAAATAATGCATAATAATGCGTTCCCAGTCTAAATGGGTTAACCCCGCCCCATGAAGAACATTCATGGGGGGCCCACAGTGAATCCTTGTACCCAGGGCCCAGAATTTGGTGCGACACCCCTCGGTGCACCACACAAAGAAATAGTCTCAAACCCATTTGAATCAAGACTCTCCCCAGGCAAATCAGCAATTAGAGCCTAAGCTGCCATGAAAAATCAATTAAGGGTCATAGTGTGTGTACCACAGTTGCAGCACTGTTTGGCTTCCCCTATCCTTACATGGACCAAGTCAAGTGATTCAAAACTAACATGCCAGAGCCTGTAATCTTGATTAGTTATTCATATACTTTGTGTGTACTCTCACCGTCTTAAAGGAAGTGTGTGTGTGTGTGTGTGTGTGTGTGTGTGTGTGTGTGTGTGTGTGTGTGTGTGTGTGTGTGCGTGCGTGCGTGCGTGCGTGCGTGCGTGCGTGCGTGCGTGCGTGCGTGCGTGCGTGCGTGCGTGTGTGGGAGAGTGTTTGCTGTCCCCGAAACACATGCGATGTGAGGACATTAGTGCAAAGTCACACTATAAATTCACCTCCATCCTCCTTCTCCATCCACTACCATTGATTTTTGTTTTGGTTTATTTTGTTTTGTTGCCTTGCGCTGATATTTAATGTGTTTAATTTTTATTTTAAACTTGGTCTTGGTGTGTCAGTGTAGGTGCATGGATACACTGCTGTGCCTTGGATGAGCTCCCACAGTATCAGTGGGGCCAATGGTCAGTTCCTGTATGCCCGACACAGCCAGCCTTATCCTTCTCTCTCTGACCTTGTCTGTGGCCCTGTGAAGGTATGCAAAGGTACTGAATATGGTTGGTCCCTGACCACACGTTCAGAAATGTAGGGAAGTGATGTTTTTTTCCCCCATTTGTTAATTTATTACCGTAAAGGACTTTTTGGTCCTTTACTCTAAGACTCATTTCTCCTATAGGAGAAACCGTGACCACTTAAGTCACAAATATACAGTAGTATTATTTAGAAAAGTCCAACTGACTTCTCTTAAGATTACTAATAGTGCCCATTTGATCCACCTGGTAGATTAGCCTCTGTTAATGTGGCAATAATGTGCAAAAATATCAGCTTTCAGCATACAGCCTCTAAAAATAGTTAATTGATTTGGGTGATGAAGAAGCCATTTTGCAGGGTTCTGTGAAAAGTAACAAGAGTGCATTATTGTCTGTGAGGTGAGCTTGAACTTGAACTTAGGGTTAGTACTGATGGAATCATGGATCAATTCATAAGCTGCCTATATAGGCAGTGGAGGTTACTGAGGGTTAGTTTATGTTTAGGGTTAAGTTTATGCCTAGTTTTGCTGAGTTTAGGCATGGTAAAAGGCACTATAGGCAGCTGCCGGTGCCGGTTACTATGCCTAGACCTAACCCTAACCACAGTAAAACTATGCCTAAACCTAACCCTTAACCTCAGTAAAACTATATGCCTAACCCAAACCTCAGTAAAACTATGCAAAAACCTAACCCTAACCTTTTCTTCAGTAAAACAATGGTGCCGATTACAGGCAGCTCTGCTGTCTAGATAAGCAGCGAAGTACTGTACTTCGGCTGGTAAATGCACTCGTAATCCCTCCTTCAAGCTTAAAGAGGTGGTGCCATAGTTTTGTAAAATCACGATTCAACAATCGTTAAACAATTCACACATTGTTTAACTTTTGCAACTACGTGCCTTAATTGGACTGTTTTTTTCTTCTTCACATTGACATACCTGAAGAATAAGTACAGGGCAAGAAAATGGTATGAGACGTATAAGGGCTTTTTTTTTTGCACATATCCCCACCCAACAAAACAGTGATGCCCAGGTTGATTCTTAATCGGGACGGTGGTTCCGGCATCACAACCCATTCAGATCTAAAAAAACGATTGGAATGTATTAAATGGCTTATATCCAAATGAGAACAGGTTCTTCAACTCTTATGGTGAGAATGAATGAGACTGGATGAATGATCCACTCTCTGCCTCTCCTCAGCTATTTGAACACCCAGCCAAAGAACAGCTGTTCCTTTCTGAGAGGAGCATAGGGGGGAAAAAGAGGGCAGCATCTGCCTCAGTGAAAGGTGACGTGGTTATTATTCATCAATACATTTGCATGGCAAAAAGCCGGCAACGGGCAGGTTTCCTCCAGGTGTGTGTAATATGTTTGGACAATGCAATATGTATGAGCTTCGCTTATGAAGTGGACAGTTGGCTTGTGTCATGTTGCATGTTCAAACGGTTGGTGAAACACTGATGCTAGTACATGTGTGTGTTTATAGTAGTATACAGTAGTGTAGTGCACAGTGTAGTGTGTGTATACCGTAAGTGTATAGGATATATAGATATATATATACAGTATATATATACAGTATATATATATATGTATATATATATATATATATATATATATATATATATATATATATATGTGGCGGAGAGAGTCGCAGCCCCAGCCTGAAGCCTCAAAAGTCTAGTATCTGCTCTCGTTCCATTGGGATGTCCCTTTGGAGTAATGGTTAAGATATTGGACTTTCACGCGGGAGACCCGGGTTCGAAGCCCAGGTGGGGAGGTTCGGATCACCTCCGTTACATTAGTGCCGTGACCCGGATCCGGGCTTCCCTGTAGGAGGAGGTCAAAGGGGGGTGAGTGTGGCGGAGAGAGTCGCAGCCCCAGCCTCAAGCCTCAAAAGTCTAGTATCTGCTCTCGTTCCATAGGGATGTCCCTTTGGAGTAATGGTTAAGATATTGGACTTTCATGCGGGAGATCCGGGTTTGAAGCCGGGTGGGGAGGTTCGGATCACCTCCGTTACATATATATATACTGTATATGCTATACACTTGCATGCATCAGTGTTTCACCAACATGACCAACTGTCCGTTTCATCATAAATCTTGCTACATGTGAAAATAAAAGTGACACACAAAAGATTATTCTTTTTACGATTTGGTTGATTGGCCTTTAGTCCAATTGTAATTTGAGGACCGACATGTTTTTAGGCCAGTTTTAAGAATGCGTTTGTCCACATGTTTGAGCTGAATTTAGGGGGAACAAGGTCAGAGGAGCTCCCTCTGGTGTTGTGCCCAATTGCCCATAGGCATCTCTCACTCTAGAGCAGTAGTTAGACAGGTACATGGGCACTGTTCTTCTTACAGTCCAGACACATTGCAAGTTGCTGGACTCTTCTACCCTGAGCCATACCAGCCCAAGGTGGAGAAATACAGTTATTCACAATGCCTTTTAGAGTGGTTTAGCATCTAGTGATTAATTTTCAGTGACCGCACAGGCCATGAAGAGGCATGGGGACCATTCATTTTTCACTTAAATCAAGGTCAGTACAGTAGGTCTCCGTTCGCTTATGGCGGATTCTGCTGGGAGCTGCAATTAAGCTACGTACTCCTGCACCATAGTGCTTTAGTCACCAGCTTCAGGTGACCACCATCAGTCCTACACTACATCACCACTAGTTTCACCAGTTAGAGGATGTGCAAGGCCACAAATATAGCTCACAGAGGAATCGTTGGTTCATATGTAAATATGAGGAACTAGATTTCATTTTGCCTGCATGGACTGAGGGGGTAGTAGCTTGGGAATGACAAACAAGGGTCGTATAGCTGGGGGCCATAACTAATACCTATTGTGCGGCATGTTATGATCATGAATGCTAATTGTGGAATGGAGAGAACTATGGAATCATGGCCCGGCACGCCAGTACACATTCAGGCCTAATAAAGGCCTAAAATAAATGGGAAGAACGACGATTGTGATAAATGCAAAATGGCACCAGCAACTAATATTTTGCATAATAATTTTGTTTACTTTTGTCAGGACACACTTATATTGCATGTACTCATGAAGGCCTGCGCTCTCTTTCATACGGTTTTGCGTATGGCTTTTCTTTTGAGCCAGTAGGCCTATATACCCTGCTGTGGTGCAATCGCTTTATGCGGAGATCAGTGGAGTGTACAGGTTCAGTCAATGCTGGTCTACATTCTCACTTTAGCAAATTGTGGTAGAAGCACGTCTCATTCTCCCTCCCTGGGCCTGGGCGAGCCCGACATGCAAATGAGGGCGGTCAAGCACGAAACAGTTTTAACCTTAGAATAGAAAAGCCTCGGAATTATGGAACACTGTGCACATTCCATTCTCCTTCTTATAAAGAAAAAGAAAAAAAAGACAAAACATCATCTTGTCGGTGATAGTGAAGAAAGCATCAAAACGATCACAGGGAGAGTCAGATTAGCTTTG
Organism: Nannobrachium achirus; assembly: GCF_963921795.1. NCBI lineage: Eukaryota > Metazoa > Chordata > Actinopteri > Myctophiformes > Myctophidae > Nannobrachium > Nannobrachium achirus. The sequence goes on from NC_137821.1 coordinate 27,557,696, forward strand.
AATATCCATGGAGGATTCCTTTTTTTTTTCTAAAACGTATTTGGTAATTTGTACTATGTGGTGTCGGGGGGTTTTTACACTGTTGAGCAGACATGCACTATTTTCTTGTAGCGGGAAAATGGAACCTAGTTCAGAAACCAACTGTAACATTGGTAAACAGGGGCGTACTGAGAGTATGGACCAATTTCACATCACACAGAACAATGGTTCTGGGTGGTGGATTTTAGTATAGCCGGAGAAAGCGAAAAATGTGTATTTGGAGGAACTCGGCGTGACCGAGGAATATAAGAGACACACATCTTTTGTACTGTGTGCTGTGGTTGTTGATGTTGTTGCTTGATGCTGGTGTCACTATTGTCGGCTTCAATTATTCTGTGGATAATGGAAGTACTGCGTCCGGCTGAGGGATTTACAGAGCATCCCAGCATAGTGGAGAAGATGCTGTGCACAGAATGCAAATAACATACACTCACAAAAAAAACAAAAAAATAAATAAAGATTTTCAAAATCGAATTTATCCTGGACATTAGAGGTAGGCTATTAGGCGCCTAAACACCTACAGTGCAAATGGAAATTCCAGGGAAAATGTGCGCCGCAAAAAGCTTATTTGGCAGCAAATAAGATGTGAATGTCAGCAGGGGTGTCGCACCAAATTCTGGGCCCTGGGTACTTTAAAGGATAACTTTGTTTTTTTACAACAAGGGTTCATATTTTAGATTGTAATTAGAGAAAAGAAAAAGTGAGTGTTAAAATATTTTCATTTGCTTCACTCTAATGTTTTATAGCGTTTACCGTGCTAAAATGTGGGGCATGGGTACGCATGGGGGCTAAATATGTCTTTTTAGACACAATAAGCCAGCAGTTTCTTTATCGCTATTTACAGTAACACTTCTAGCCCCCATAAGTCACATCCAACCATGAAAGGTTGCGTTGTATCTTGGGAATGGGCTTATTCTGTGTAAAATGACATATTTAGCCACTTATGCATGCCCCCACCCACTGAAATAAGAATCTCTAAAACAATAAATGAAATAATTTTAACACTCATCTTTTATATTCTTTAATTACAATCTAAAATATGAACCCTTGTTGTAAAAAACTAAAGTTGTCCTTTAACTATGAAAAATAGCAGATATACAAACTCACAGCGCGGCACCGAGTGCCACGCTGCGAGCTTGTAAATCTGCTATTTTTTTTTTATATGTCAGTGGCGCTCGAACTTTTTCATGTGAAGAACCCCCAAAATGATATGTATTTGGCCACGGACAGTCGGACACCCATCTCAAAATATTTAGTTCCAGGGGACCCCCAGAAGCAAAATTTGAGTTACAAATGTTAGCTTAAAAATACAGATATTCAAAGATTTGCAAACATTCTCACGACTTTTCAAAAATAGCTAAAGTATAAAATAATTGAGGCCCCTCCACCTTGGGCCCTAGTAACTCAGTCCCACTTTTCCCCCCCTTGTGACGCCCCTGGATGCGAGGCAGCGCTCCATCAAGGTTTTCCTGTGGAACGGTCTACTGTTGTCGATGAATCGACGTGTTTCACAGCTTGGGCTGATGTTTCAGGCTGGGGGAGGGGTTGGGGGAAGAAAAAGAAAGAAAGAAAGAAAGCGGGCTGAGCCTACGGAGTGAGCCGCCCAAGTGGAACGTACAGAAAAATAATTAGCACAATAACTCGGCGGAAAGGAAACGCAACTTGAGGAAATCAACTGTTAAGGAACATCTGAGACCACAGCAAGCTGTGCCTGAGCATATGTTCCTCTAACAGTGCTCAATCTTCAACCCCCCCCCCCCACACACACACACACACACTCCCCCCCATAAAGCACCTATTTATAGACTTGAACCCAAGCTTTCAACTTCACTGGTTTCTCAAGCCGAGCTGTTGACGTGCTGCCCACTGAACAGAACAAGGGAAGCTAGCATATAGCAGGCAAAAAAACAAAAACACACACATATGTGTATCCTTTAATGTTGTTCTTGTCTAACAACATCAAAACATACACAGTGGTTTATATCCCACATGTCTCGCGTTTGGGAGGAAGAGCAAAATGTGCGGTGATGTCTGTGAAGAAGCCTTTTTCAAATGCTGACCCAATTAACACCTTCTAAGCCTGGTCGTACTCCCTCGGACTTCCTACTGGGTCCCATCAGCCACACGTCTATTCCCGGACTTTTGATATAAATGATAATAATAAAAAAAAAAAACATCGGAAATTCTTCTCTGTGTCTTTTTGGAGCTATCTGAAACGGTTAATATGCTCTCACAGTCATTTTCTGGTGCTGGGTGTGATACTCGTAATATCCAGCAGGCCACGCCGTTGACTCACATTCTGGATGGATGGCTGGCCAGGAGTGGCCTGATACTCTCCCCAGTGTTGAAACTCGACAAGGACAACACACAAGATGGCTACTCTTTGTCTCTGTTCGTGGATCGCGGTTTCAATCACGTTCGGGCGCCGCTTCTCTATCGCTCCTTTCCCTGCTTCGCCGCACGTAAACGAATGGAATTGATCTCCCCTCCGCCTCGCCAAAGTAAGATCGCCGACCTCTGCAGGATGAATATGTACGCTGTATCGAGCACTCCATTACGTGTTGTTATCATGTGGGCTTTGTTTTTTTAAAACATGTTTGTAAATAAATGGCTTATTTCTTCGGCGCTACCTCTGTTCAGAGGGTTCTGCCGCGGCTTGCAACGTGTTAAAAACTACAAAAAGCTTTATAGCTGTGGAGTAGCACATATAGTTGTTAATAGGAAACAAACAGGCCCACACAAGCCTTGATTCAAACAGCAAGTCTCCCAGCTGCCTGACTAACCACACAGCTGTAAAAACCAAACAGAGCCCACATTTTCCTATTCAAACAGAATGCCTACTGATCCTGCCCAAAAAGCATAATGCTGTAAATTACAGTCGTTTTATTGTCTCCACCGAAGGCATGGGGGAGAGTATGTTTTCCCCTCCGTCCGTCCGTGCGTCCGTCCGTGCGTGCGTCCGTCCGTGCGTGCGTGCGTCCTCGCAGTTTGTGAGCACCTAATCTCAGTCGCCGTTGGCCCGGACGCTGCCAAAGTGAGCACACACACTCCCTGGATGTCAATCTAGAACCTCTGCCCTAAATTTTTCAAATGGGCCTTTTCTAGCGCCACCTAGTGGCCGATGTTCGCAAAACACATTTCTGTGCACTACTCTTACAGATTTTGTCCAAAAATCCTACAAATCGGTAGACAGTATCTCGACAGTCATGTGATCGACACAGATCTGTCCGATTTAGCATATTCCATCCTGATTGGCTAAGGTTGGCTTCCAAAGTTTGCAGGATTTGGCCGTTTTGAAAAAAAAAATGCCTGAAATCCCAAACGCGAAGTGCAATTATCATCAAATCGTGCACACACGTTTCCACTAGGTCGAGGAAGAAATGCCACACCATTTTTTTCATCAGCCTCATGGTGGCGCTATAACAGGCCGATTCGTGGTTTTACCTATAACTCCACCGATCAGTTTCAAACTTTGTAAGCTCAGTCCCTATAGGGCAAGGAAAAACCCATTCCCTGCATTTTTCATCAGCCTATTATAGCGCCACCAGGAGGCCGACTTATGTAAAACACAATTTTTCCTATTATTCCTTGAGATTTTATCCAAAAATCATGCAAATCGGTACACACTATCTCTATAGTCATGTGCTCAAGTCCGATCCGTCTGATATTTCATATTCCATCCTAATTGGCTAATATTGGCTTCCAAAGTTTGCAGGATTGCTCCGTTTTTGAACAAAATGCCTCAAATCATCAACGCAGCTTGCGATTAGTGTGAAATTTGCCACACATATTCCCACTAGGTCAAGGAACAAATGCTACCTTTTTCAAATTGGCATGTTATAGCGCCACCAGCAGGTAGACTTTAGCAAAACACATTTTTGGAACACAATGCTTCAAATCATGCATGCAGCGTCCGAAAGATCTAAGGTGAAGAACATATGCCACCCTTTTTACATTGGCCTATTATACAGTAGCACCACCAGGACGCACGGCCTGGTGGAGACCTGTGCTCGGAAGAGCACTGCTTCTAGTTCATACTTATATTGAACAATTAATTCCATCTATAAGCTCCAGCCTCCATCACGTCCTGCACTCGTTTCATGTAATCCTGCGTCTAGTGCCGAAACTGCTCTCTATGTCAGTGGTTCTCCAGGGGTCCTTGAGGGGGTTCCGGGGGGGGTCCTCAGCAATATTATTTAAGCATCAAAGTCAATTTAACCCTATACTGATACTAGTCTGGAAAAAATGGTCATTTGGCACTAATCAGTCTAAAAGCGCCACATTTTGTCCAGATGTAACCCAGGGCATGCTCTAATGATTTAGGTAGGGTGCCCGATCTGGCGACCTTCAGGGTCGCCACATCGGCCAAATCCAACATTACATCAGCTAAAATATAGCCTCGGAAACCCAGGCTTCTTTTGGCGATAGGAAGAAAAAGAAGCCTGGGCGATTTCGTTATGATCACTGTTGGAGGAAGCGTAGAATTTCCCTAACCAATCAGAGTGCAGAGAGCGTCGCACCGAATGTGTTGACGTCATGACGCAGCAGCGTTCTCTATGCTGAGCAGAGGAGCAGAGAGGGGTGGGGGGAGGAGAACACATGCTATTGGCCAGAGACTCGCGGAGAGATTCGCCGCGCCCGCCCATCTGCCTACACAAACTGGTCCGCGTTAGGTTAGAGTGGCTAAAATACATCAGCCAATCTACAAGCTCACACAACACATAACATCACAATGGGTTGTGAGCTAGCTTCTATAGCTTTTCAAAACAAAGAATAAAAAGTGAAAGATTTAGTGAATGTAAGAATGTGAATATCTGGGAAACATCTTAACAACAAAAATATTGTATGGGGGTCTCTGGCCCCAAATATTTTTCTCATGGGGGTCCGCAGCCAAATGCATATTCATTTGGGGGTCCTTGACATGAAAAGGTTTGAGAATCACTGCTCTAGTCAGTGGTGTAAAGTAACTATTTACTTAAGTACTGTACTTAAGTACACTTTTGAAGTATTTGTACTTTACTATTATTTTCACTAGTATTTTCAATGTCTAATACTTTTACTTCTGCTCCACTACATACTTCTGATCCAAAAAACTACATTTATTTGAAAACTTAAGCTACTAGTTACTTTGCAGATTATTATATTATAAAACATACGTAAACCACTTTAGCCCTATTTTATTCCTTGGATAGTTACTTGTAACGGTGTATTTCTACATTGCAGTATTGATACTTTTACTTAAGAAAAATATGTGAATACTTTTTCCACCACCATGTCTCTTGGTCTCAAGTACTGTACTTTATAGGCAGGGCAAAACGCTTGAGAAAAAAAACATGAACGTGCACGGCCCCTGCTCAAGCATGAAATACTGTTGGGTTACTGGACTCCAGCGCTGTCATAGCTGTGATATTCTCCAATCTATCACCCCGGGGGAAGTTCATTCCATGGTATTCGGAGACAGTATGTTGGCCACCACATATAATCAGGAGGCCATAACGGTGAGTTGTAATTATCTGGTACCTACTGTACGCCGCCGTCCTCCCACTCAGCCCTATTCTGCTGGGGCTTACTGCGGGAGCTCATCTGAATAGTGTGTGTGTGTGTGTGGGTGTGTGGGTGGGTGGGTGTGTGGGGGGGTTGGGGGGGGCTATTTATTCATGAAATTAAAGCGCAATTAAAATCAGCCTGGCGCTGACGGTGGTTCCGCTCATTTGCATAGCACCTTTTTTTTCCCCCTCCTTTCTTGTGGTCAGGAGTAATTCAACAACGTATGACAACGGTTGACAAATGTGCAGCTATACGACATGCGTTTCAAATCACCTATGAATCTCACAGGCCACGAGATGGTTTTGTTTATCAGGGTGATGGGGGAAACGCCCCACCGATGGGAGAAGGAGAGAGACATCTTCTATCAGGATTCTATACGACCACAGCGTTACACCAAAAGCTGTGACTGACCATTCTGGAGCAGTGGTTTTCAACCAGTGGTCCGGGGATCACCAGTGGGGTTCCAGGTGGTCCCCAGCTAAAGGGAGAGTTGGTAAAAAAAGAATTACCCTTATAGATTTTTGAGAGCATAAAATGAAACCAAATGGACCAGTTACTTAATTTACAAGAAGTATACACAATTAGAGAATATAGAAGAATTGTTATTTTGATCAACATTGGCCTGCTATATGGTACCACATTGTGGAATTGTGGACAAAATCTTACCCGACGACAACAAAATATTCATACGTTTTGGGTCTGAAAGGCTAAATCTCATCAAATGGTGGTCCATGCCTCAAATGCTGAATAAATTACGGACCTTGATATGAAAAAGGTTGAAAAAGGTTTAGACCAGTCCCAATACCGAATGTCCAATCAGCGCCAAGAGTACCGGCCGCCACTTTGGGTTATTTTGACTTTCATTATGTGTCTTTGAGTGTGAACTGATGAATGACATCCGTTACTGTGCAGGATGTAGCTGTCTACTAGGCTGTACTGTACTATATGTAGCATAGTGTTTTCCAAAGTGAATAATTGAATGTCATTATAATTCAATTCACTTGAAATTATTACGACAACAAAGAAATCTGTGATTATTATAATAACGTGCAATTATGACATTTAGATTAATTCAAGTCAAAACATATTTTCATATCAGTGTCCCTATAGGACAGGGACATGTTATGGGGTTCCAAGGCCTAATTAAAGTCAATTTGGGTGTTCTTGACATGAAAAGGTTTGAAAACCCCTGGTCTATAAGTAATAATATCCATCATCGCAACAATTGCCCCCCCTGAGAGATTTGGCAGGAGCCGCCACTTATTAAAAAATCATTGTCTTGACCAAGCTACTTTGCTACAATCAATATTATGACCAAATGCCAACTTTGGAGTGTTACTTTTAATACCTTTAGCAGGCACTCGTGCAGAGCAACTTACCCGATGCAAGTTTATTTACATAAGATTACCAGGAACGAGAATTAAAACAACTTTTTCCACAACTCAGTAGAAGCAGACATAAAAAAAGACAAACATTAGCATTCAACTCATTTTTCACAAGCACAACATTATCTAATTTGCTCCATTGGGCTTGTTTGGAGGCAAATGGGGAACTATTATATGGGCTGCAGACCAAGGAGAAACTCATTACTTCTCACATTATCACTGCAAAGTTTGTGTGTGTGTGTGTGTGTGTGTGTGTGTGTGTGTGTGTGTGTGTGTGTGTGTGTGTGTGCGTGCGTGCGTGCGTGCGTGCGTGCGTGCGTGCGTGCGTGCATGTGTGCGCGAAACGTGCGTGCATTCGTTGGCTGAGGTCTGTCACATCAGCCTGGTTGGACGGCTCTAGCGCCACGTCTCAGCCAGGTTGTAAATGGACCCCTTTTGGGCTGATACGCCATGGCGTCCTAAGCCATGCCTGATATTTGGTGAAGGGATGTCATGACTGCCCCAGCTGTCACCGGCACAGCTGTTCGCTTTCCCCTCGAGTGAGCAGCGATGCCGTTGCCCCACGGCATCATGGCGTGTGTGTGTGTGTGTGTGTGTGTGTGTGTGTGTGTGTGTGTGTGTGTGCATGTGCGCGTGCATGTGTGGGTGGATGCAAGTAAGGATGTGCAATAAGTGTGTGTGCAAGCATGAGCATGCTGGGATAATGACAAGAAGGTGCACAAGCCGGGCAACTCATTCCAACAAACAGGAGGGTAAACAAGTATAAACACTGGAAAACTGGCTGCCACAAGCTAGTACACTAAAATATTGCAACATGTTTCCCTCGTATAAGCCTGAGTCAAATGCTATAAAAAATCTACTCACTTGGATGTGTTCTGTCGGGTTCTACGCTGCACAGTCCTGACTGACAAATTTCCTCTGATTTAAAGCACCATTCCTTACATTTTATGTCCGACAGAGAGATATTTGCAAAGATGTCCAAACTACAATAAAGAATAAAGATGGTGGTGCATCTCGTGTCCAATCCGGTGCGACGTCTGCAGATGTACAAGTTATATTGAATTAATATACAGATTAGTTAACCACTTAAACCCACTTCATTGACAGGAATCCCCCATTGGTCTACTAGGCCCATATTTCTCTCCTTCTACACTAATTCATTAATTAATCTCTTGCTGGAAATAGCTGATCTACAAGCTCACAATGCCTTGCAGCGTGACGTGTAATGTTAGCTTCCAGAGATGCTATTTTCGCAGAGTGTTCGCTCCCAGAACAGGTACTTCGTGGTTCAATAATGTCTAGTTATTAATGGAAAATGCAGAGTTAAACTGACGCTCAGGATTTTATAGCCACAGCTCGGGTTTAATTCTAGGTTCTTTTGACATTCTTCCCACTGAGGTATAAACCCTTTAAACCACTGAAACTCTTCAAGTGGTTAACTTTGAGTAAAAACAACGTTTTAGCATCAACCCAAAAAAAAACCAACCTTCCATCAGAACCAGAACTAACATCCCGCTGTAACTGCAGGTGCGGTAGGTAGATTTATCAGGAAGGCTCTGAGCGAGGGGAGCCAGCGTTCCAAGGACTGTTTAACATACATGCAGTGCTGACGTGAAATCAGAGCTCTCATAAATAAATAGGCAGGGATATGCCTGTGATGATTAACTCCTCACAGTGGCTATATGTGACGAACACCGGGGGACCAAAGTGATAGATACACGCACGGGAAATGCTAATGCGTAGATGAGAGGGGCTTCAAGGAGCATTACGCAATGGCCTTGGCTTCTGGTCTGAAGAGGCGCTCCGAGAGACCCTGAGAGGCAAAGTGCTGTTGATATACGCGTCCGCACATGATTGATGCCTCACCTTTCCTGGCCCGGGCGTGCGGTTTCTATGCCACAGCACTATTCACGCAACGCGAGGGCCAGGGTGCTAAAGGAGGCTGTATTGATTGCGTACGGAAGCAGTCGCTTATGATGAATGGACACTTGCTAAATCAAATTCAGAGATTAAGCGGCCTGGCGGCGGTGTCATTAGGACTTTGCGATGGGTGAATTAATAAGGTGATTAAGAGACAGGTTGTTACTATGTCTCCGTGTCGGCTCCTGACAAGCCTGACCCTGGGTCCAATGGAGAGCAGGGTAAAAGGCCACTCCATCATCCTGCACCGTAGTACTGCCCCCCCCCCCTGGCATTTACAGTCATTATTATTT